>NC_088922.1:69725000-69767500 GCF_038396675.1 Hydra vulgaris | reverse complement strand
CTACTATATAATAACTTAACAATACTATATAATAACTTTACACTACTAAGTAAAAACTTTACACTATGAAGTAACAACTTTATAATACTTTATAATAACTTTATACTACTATGTTATAACTTTACACTACTATTTAGTAACTTTACACAACTACATAACTTTATACTACTACCTAACAACTTTATACTACTATGCAACAACTTTATACTACTATATAATAACTTTTAACTACTATGTAATAACTTTATACTACTCTATAATAACTTTATACTACTATGTAACAACTTTGTTACATAGTAGATGTCTTTTGTTTAAATAGATTAAATAGATTTGTTTTAAAAAAAAAATTCTTAAAAACGACTTGCAAGGTTATGGAAAATGTTCAATTGATATCACTTTAAATTCATTTTATTCAAATATATAAAAAAAATGGCATTGCATTTTTCATTTTCTATTTGAGATTTCTTGTTAAAAAAATTTTTAGTTAGAAGCTTATTATGTGTTAACAACATATGATCTAAATAGAAATATTTGAATGGCTAACTTTTGTGAGTCTTTGTCTATATTAAGTAACTTTATTAAATGAGTATCTTAACTGTTAGTAACTTAATTGGCTGTTTTGATTTAGTTTATGAGTAAATTTACTGTGATATATATTATCCATTAAGTAAATCAAACTAAATTTAACTTTAAAATAAAAGTAGAATATTATCGACTTTCGCGCAGAGATTTAAAGTAATTAAAGATTCAAAAGCTATTTATTTTGAATAAAATTCTCCCCGCAAAAGAGTAAATAATCATACGTCTATATAAAAGATAAATTTAATATGAAATACTTTATAATCCCTAATAAAAAACTTAGACAAAAACATTCTTTATTTTTAAGAATGGTCAAAAAAATTGCTAAATTAGAAAATATATATATATATATATATATATATATATATATATATATATATATATATATATATATATAACAAAAACAAACAAAAAATTGCGAATATATATTTTATATATATATATATTTATATATATGTGTGTATATATATTGTTTATAAATATTAACTTATTTTAATTTATCATTCAAATTGTCAAAACATATTACAACTTTTTTACTTTATAAAGAACTATTAACTAAAAAAAAGAAAATGGGCATACTTCAACCTCACACATCTGATTTCCACTGTCTGTAAACACTTTGTTTGAAACTTGCCTTAAAAACACGATTAAAGTTTTTTACTCAGTTTTACCGAAAGTAAATTAAATTTCAGATTATAAAAATAAACTTAATTAAGATTCAAGATCTGAACTAAAATTGTAATAATTTTTAACAGTATATAAATATATTATTATTAATATAAATAATTCAATAATTAATATAACAAACAAGTGAAACTAAAATTTAAGTAAAAACTCAAATTTTCAAAAACTAATATTTAAAAAATTTTCAATATAATAAATATTATTAAAAAAATATTCCATTCATTTAGAATTCTTGAAAGAAATTTTTCTTTCAAGAATCCTAAAAAAAACCTTTTGAATCTGTGTAAAATACAATGCAGGTGTTACTAAATATGTCATTATAAGTGGATATATCATGTAGTGAACAGAACATAATGTATAACAATATAGTTTTGTATTAATAGTTTGTTGTATTTAATTAGAAATTTTGTTATGTTTTTTTCTAATGAAGCTCTTTTTCTTTTAGAAAATGTATTGTTAATAAAGTTAGCTTTCTCTGCCAAGCTTGAGTCTCGCTCCCATCATTGTAAAGTTCCATCTCTTTCTCTTTTCTACAAATACTATCATGGTCACTGCTCAAAAGAGCAACTGCTCTAGTTCCATCTACAATAACTTATTCTTGTTTGACTTGTCGTTCAAAGAATAATGTTTGCAAAGTATGCAAAGTCACATACTTTTACTGTTTCTGTCCCTGCATCTAAACACGACAGTGGTTTGGAAATCTAGTAATTCCCAATTTAATAGGGGTTGCTTTGCAGTCTTGTTGGACTTGAACTAAAAAAAATATGCTAAAACTGTATTATGTAAAAGAATATAGTTAAACAAAATGGTTTTTAAACATCAAGATAAATTATCCAGACACATGACGACAGGCGAATGATGCAGACACTACATTTTTCTGTAAATTATTCGATTTACTTACAATATGATTAGTAAAGTAAACTTAGGTACTGTAAAAATTACTAAAAAATTAAATTAAAACCGAAAAAAAGTAAAGTTCCAAAGACCTTAACTACCTAAGTATGAGTTGAAAAACGTTCAATAAATCATTGTCCATTTTAACAATAAAAATTTTACAACAAAATACTAAATCAATCAACAATTAACAAAGTTATAGCGAATGGAGCATGAATATAGCTAGAAGTTTATCATAGGATATCTGACTACAGACCATCTATTCTCTAATTAAAGAAGGGTTGTATTTTTTCAATGTTATAAATCTGGCAGATAGTGTAAGGCGATCATACATGAGAATAATATTCTAGCATAGGACATACATAGGTACAGTAGGCTTTAACTATCAATGATCTATCTCATGAGCAAAATGTCTTTAGAATGAGATGAGCTCTTAACATAATTTTATGTACAATATGCTGACCAAACTTCAGACAATTATCAATGACATCAACATAAAGGAACAATCTTAACAAAAGCAAGCTATTTATACTATAAACACAACAAGCTGGATTTTGATTGGTTAGTATAGGGCATTTTTTGAAAAAAGGTTGAATTTCCTTTTACATGGCTGGATTCATACTTTTGATGTTTGCAATTATCATTGTTTTAAAATATATATATATATATATATATATTTATATATATATATAAACGCATTTAAATTATTAAATATAAATTGACACCAACCAAAAAGTAACACCGGAACATTACACAAGTTTAAGGTAAAACCATTTGAGCTATATTACTTTTCAACTTTTGCAATTTTTCCAGATTGAAAAATATTTGAAAACTTTGTTAAAAAGTTATTCAGTGTTATTATTTACACATTAAAAATACCAAACAAATTTTTTTAAAGTTAAAATTTAGCTGCATTTTAATAACAAACAATAATCAAATAAATACTAGAAGTTAGGATCCAGCTTTTATAATAATAAAGTAAATACTACCGTGGTGTGACCTAACAAAGTCCTATGCTATATGAAAGACCTAATGTAACAAACGAGGAATTTTGTATATTATAAAATAAATACTTTGAGAAAATACTTTTTGTTATTTTAACTAAATATTTTTAAAGAAACTTTCCATAAAAAAATTGACTGGATTGGTGAAAAATTTGGCCAATCAGAGTATTTGTTTTACTGAGGTATAGATAGGCTTGTGCCATATTGAACATTGCGTCAAAAATTGTATGGTGAAGAGTTAGGTTTTTTATTGTAAAAAACTATTTTAATCAATAATGATACATGAACATGGTAAGTTCTGAATTTGCATGTTAAAATGATCAATTTACACATAAAAACTAATATTTTTACGAAAAATTGTGACTTTTTTTTTTCCCGTATACGAAAAAAAGTGCTAGCCGTACAAAAATAGTTTAATTTTTTGTTTTAGGCCCAAAAAGATCTAACAAGCCATATTTACGGGATATGGATGAATTATTGGATAAAATAAAAAAGAAGACTATGACAATATATGCAGCATTTAAATTTTATAAAATACCTAAGACAACCCTTGTTCAACAAACACAAGGTCGAGCAAAGAGTAAAATAGGGCGACCAACACTTTTGATAAAACCGTAGAGGTTAAAATTAAAAATTGGCTAACTGATATGGCCAATGTTGGTATGCTAGTCACAAAGAAACTTCTTCTTAAGGGTGCATCTATTTTAGCACACAAAATGAATCTTGACCAAAAAGTAATTGGCACTCGTTGGGCACGCAATTTTTTCAAGAGACATTCAACACTTTCAATTCGAAAGGCTCAGATACTTCCAAAACACAGAACATTTGTTTCCAAACAAGATATTAAAACGTGGCTCCAAAAAATAACAGAGTATATAGATAAAAATAATTTATTGTCTGTGTTTGAGGGTCATAATCAAATTTGGAGCCTTGATGAGTCATCTTTTGATCTGTGTCCATCTGTTAAAAATGCAATTGGACAAAAAAACAAACGATTGTATAACATCACTGCAAATAGTGATAAAAAAAGTTTCTCAGTTATGATAACAGTAAATGCAAGTAATTTATTTGCACCACCTTTGATTTTGTATCCATATGAACAGCAAATTCCACCAGAAGTTGCAGCTGACTTTCCTAAAGATTGGGTTATGGGTAAATCAGCCAAAGGTTACCAGATGTCCCAAACATTTTACAATTATATATCTGGACCTTTCATTGAATTTTTATGGAAAAATAATGTCCTATTGCCAATATTTCTTTTTTAGATAGCCACAAATCACATTTGACCTTAGATTTGGGACAACTGCAGAGAAAATGGAATTGTTTCAAAAGATATTTGGACCGACATAGTCACAGAATGGAGAATGCAAAACCTTGGAGTTCATCTACCAAAAAGGACATTTGTGCCCCTGCTCCAGACTACAATTGCTAAAACACAGGATAATCCAACTTTAATACCAAATGGATTTAAATGCTGCGGTTTGTGTCCTTTTTTGCTAGAAAATTTGGATCTTACGAAAGTCCCATAAGTGTACTAGAAAATGAAATTCAAAGAGATCCCAAAAAATCCGCAGAAACTCTGGTTATAGCGGAACTTTTAAGTCCAATCGATAAGGCCAATAATGATTTAGAAAATGATATGACACATGGCCAATAAAAATCGTTTAGAGCCCATCATAATCTAAGGTATTGGACAAATGCAATAAAACAAAAAGCCTTATTTTATTACTGGCAGAAGAAAATGGACAAAATAAAGGTTGTTGATCCCACAACTTGAGAAAAGAACATGGTTCTAGAAACGACATTAGAGGAAATTCCAGTAAGTAATGAGAAATTAATACAACCAGAATCAACAATTGAATATGAGACAGCTTTAGCACCAGTTCAAGGACCTTTGCAAGCATATGACAATGTTTGTTAGTCCAGAAGAATTTTAGAATAAAAAAGTACCAAAACAAGCAACAAAAGTTTCATCAGTCATTACATCTGACGAATATATTGTTTAGAGGAGAAAAAGAGAGCTAAAGAAGAATTAGAAAGACAAAGAATTGAGAAAAAGCTGAAAAAGAGTCTGAGAAACAGGAAAGAAAGCGAATTCAGCTAGAAAGTTTGAAATAAAAATTAGAAAAAGCAGCTCAAAAGTCAAAAACTAAGTAAAATTATACGTAGCATAATGGAAAGGAATTTTTAATTTTATATTATGAGTAGAATGAACAAATGTCAGAAAAATGTGTATTAGTCATTTCATTATTCAAGAAATATATAATACTATGCATTAGGACTTTCTTTTTTACTTATTAGGACTTTTTTTTATTTCAAACAAAATTATAGTACTTTCTTTTTGTCATCACCTCGAACTACATTACAGCTTAAAATAAGACTTTTTTGAAAGTATTCATGCCTAAAATAGGGTAAAACTGAAAATTTATTTATTATTCTACAATATTATCAAAAAGCAAGAATTCGAATTCATTATTTATTAGTATTAATTCACTCTTATCAATTGAGATATCGAAAACAAAGACTTTCTTACTCCACACCACGGTAACATCTTTTATAATAATAAAGTAAATATTAACAGCTTTTATAATAATCAAATAAAGTAAATACTAACAGTTCTACTGAATTCCAGCGTTTATTAGAAAATTGAACAAATGAATGGTCATTCACATTAACATTCTAAAAAACAATTATGATAATTAATAATTACAATGTTAGTAATATACACATTAATACATGTTAAATTAAGTTGAAAAAAATTGAATACTCTATAAATAATAAACATGTAATGCAGGTTACAATTAAAAAAAAATTCCTACTAGCAAGGTTGTAAGATACCACTAAATAAGTAACTATTAGCAACCACTCAATAAGTAACAACTAGCAACCACTAAATAAGTTGTTAGCAAACAAAGAAAAGAGCCAAAGAACAATAAAACGGTTGACAGGATAAGAAAGCGGTCGACAGAAACCAAAAACTTAAATAAGCCCATAAATTGTATTAGTCAGGAAAATATTAATACAAAAGAGAAATACAAAGCACTGATGTTCCAGGAAAAATAATAAATGAAGTTTTTTAAACATACAAAAACAATAAAAGTATGCAACTTTGCTGATTGACAAGTTACAAAAGTTTTGGTAGACTGAACTGTGATTTAAGTCACTTTAGACAGTGACCATGGTAGTAATCGCAAAGATTATTATGATAAAGGATGAACAACACAGGATCAATTATGGAACATTGTGATATCCCAGAAATTACTGGAAATAAAGAAAAGTGTTAAGAGGTTCTAAATGATCTCCAAAGTTTTAAAATATTGAAATAACAGATGCCAATTTCCAGCAGACACATGATTTTATTAAATACTTTTTAAACAATTCAGTAGAATCCCATTAACTCGAACCCTGGATAAGTTGGACTTATACTAAGTCAGACGAATTTCATTTCCTCTTGAGTTTTCTCTATCAACTTACTAAAAAATTATCTGCTCCAATATAAAATAACTTTGCAACTAAACATTTTCATTGATATCATCAACTCAGTGAAGCTTGGATTAAATTTTATTTAATAATGACTATTGTATTGAAAATTCAAAAACATCAATTAAAATTCTAAACTTTAAACACTCGAAATTTAAATAAAATTTTGCACCAAATATAATTAACAAACTAAACTTTTTCATTGATATCTTCAATTCGGCATATATTTGATTTAAATTTGATTTATTCTAAATGTTGTAGGTTGCTAAAAGAAAACTAATAAATACATATTGCTAAAAGAAATCAACAAAGGAGAACTATATGTATCTATATCAAAAAAATATGGTATTCTAAAGCAAACATTGTCTGATTAGTCAACAGAAAAAAATAAAATATAGAATAAAAAAAAACGCAATTCAGTATTCAAAAAAAAAAAAAAAAAAATTCATTTATGTGTCTATCTGTGTCAAAAGCCTCAAAACCTTAATAAATGAGACATTTTCAAAAAGTCTGACATAACGAGAGCTTTGCTTAATTCGGACATTTGTTTAAGTCATACAATATATAGAAACTATATATTGTAAAATATAAAAATATACAATAATACAGTAGAATCCAGTTAACTCTGACTTTAGAGTTCGAGTTAATGGGATTCTACTGTATTAAAAAATGAATAAAGTCCTTGAGAATACTGTGATGTTATAAGGACTGCTGTAGATATTTATAAGTGATTAATAACAGCTAATACAAATTAGCTGTGAAACCAGGAGTAATTCCATAACCTGACAATGGATTAAGGTGCTTTTTGTAACTATATAAAAAATGCGATCATGTTTTTTGCAAAGATATGTGAAAAGTTCTTTGTAAATAGTTCTGCGTGATTTTGGGAAAACATATTAGAGATGGAATAATTGATATTCTTTTTTTTGTTTGATTATCTTCGTTGAAGACACAGATTTTCCAAAAGTCTTTGAAACACAATGGTTAAGTCTTTAAAACACATCGTTTTTAACTAAACTAAAAGTCCTATCAGTTACACAAGGTAAAACCATGGGGTAGAATGAAACTATTTGAAACCAACAAAATCAAATAAAAACATCCATTACTGCCTGGATGCAGACGAAAGACATCTGCCTAGGAATCATCATAGGAAAAATCATGAAAAGAATCCTAGTCAGGTTTAAGATGTAAAAAGGTGTTGTCTGACGCTTTAACTGAAGTAAAAAGGTGTTGTCTGAAGCTAAGCTCCATTATTCTCAATTCACAGTGCTATTACCAAGGTAGGTCTAACATTCCATCTCTTATTCATGGGACTGATCTTATAACCTCTCCCAAGGCAGAACTATTTGCAAAGAACTTTTAATTCAAACTCGACTCATGAACCTTAAGGCTAATGTCTTCCTTCCATTCCCGTTAAACAAGTTAACCCATTGTTAAACATTGAAATAACTCCAGCTTCTGTTGCTAAATTCATTCCTCAATTCGACTCTTCTACGGCTTGTCAGACAACATTCCTGTCATAGTCTTACAAAATTGCTCTCTAGAACTCCCTTTAATTCTCTCTTAAGTATTTGATAAATGCTCAACTGAGTTTTGTTTCCCTACCTGCTGGAAAAGGGCAACTGTTGTTCCAATCTTCAAAAACTCAGGAGATCATCTGACCCCTCTAATTATTGTCCAATCAGTTTTTCTGTTATTGGCAAGATCTTTGAGTCTTTGATAAAGTAATTTCTCAAAATCCATCTTGAATTAAATAACTTACTGTCAGAGAATCAATACGGTTTTCGATCCTCTTGCTCTTTGGCTGACTAACTAACTGCTGTGACTGGATGATTTTATTTTGGATTAAATGGAAGTGGAGAAGCTGGGGCTATTGCATTTAACATATCTAAGATTTTCTATTTAACATATCCAAGACTTTCAACAAAGTTTGGCATGCTGGTCATCTTTCATATGTTTGTTTCATATGGTGTTTCATCTGGGAAAGTTTTGAAATTATTAAATCATTTCTTTCTAACCGCTTTATTAAAGTCATCCTCGAAAGCCAACACTATTTTTTATTTCCAGCAACTTCTGGGGTACCTCCTATGTCTCTTATCTACATTAATGATCTTTTTGACAACCTTACATCTAAAGAAACTCTTTTTACTCAACTTTATACTCCTGTCTAGTCAGGGACAAAAAGTCTTCTCTTTTCGATCGCTTAGAACAGGCAACCGATCTTGAATCTGATCTCACTTCTATAACAGATTGAGGCTCACAAAAGCTTGTAAATTTTAACTCCATCAAAACTCAGTTATTTACTGCAAAGAACTATATCAATGAATGGCAACCCTCGCAATGAGTCCTTTTCTTTACATCTTCTTGGATTATCATTTACTACTGACCTTTCATAGAAACCATATACACAATCAATTGCTAAATTGGCATCTGCTAAGGTTGCTTCTCTTTATCGTGCTCACCATTTTCTCTCTCCTGATTCCATTCTCTACCTCTACATTCTCCTGATTCCATTCTCTACCTCTCTTATTCATCCCTGTATGGAATACTGTTGTCATATTTAGGCGGTTCTTCTAACGATGCTCTTTCTCTTCTAGACAAGGTCCAAAAACACATTGTAAACATAGTTGGACCCGCTCTATCTGCCAAGCTTGAGCCTCTTTTGCATCGTCATAAAGTTGCATCTCTTTCTTTTTTCTACAAATACTAACATGGTCGCTGCTCAAAGGATCTATTGTCTCTAGTTCCATTAACTAAAACTCATTCCTGTTTGACTCGCCATTCAGCAAATTTTCATTCTTTTATTGTATCTACCCCTGCATGCTCCAAAAACTTTTATTCGTCTAGTTTTTTCCCTGCACTTCAACCCTTTGGAACTCTCTCCCATCTTCATGTTTTCTTGACTCATATACAACCTTCAACTTTTCAAGTCTTCTGTTAGCTGTTTCCTTGCTCTATAACTCTATTCTTTTTTTCTAGTAACTGACAACTTGATAGTAGTTGCTTGCAGTCTTGTTGGAAGTGAATCAGAATAAAAAAATTATAATAACAAAATGATAATAGCAAAAAATCCAATGAAGTGGTGTCTCTGAAGAAGTATGAGATGAATGCTTTAGAGAAATCATAGCATGGTCAAAACTACCTGAAGGAGAACAAGGAGAAACTGAACACAAGCGAAGGTCAGAGACACAGATCAAGGAGTGAAGGAGTGATGAAAAAGAATGGGCAATTTTACCAGAAATAACATCAAAAAGAGTTTTAGAGAAGAGAGAAAAGAATAAAAAAAAGGACACAAAATGATCAAGTAAAAAGAATTAGGAAGCAAAGAAAAGAAATAGAATTTATATTGGTCTGGCAAAAAGCAAGTAAGTCTGGTGAACTTTATAAAAGATAAGATTAAATGGTCTTTTAAGAGTAAAAATATTTGTGTAGGATAGGTGGAAAAAATAGCAATTATGCTTTTTTTCTATTAAAAATTTGGTGTAATATAATTTAAAACAGCTTGACTCAATCATAGTGTAACTGTGAATGCAGTTATAACCTGTTTTATTGATTATTTCTATTAAATCACCATTTCTAGTCTTTACTCATCCAAGAGCTTAAAGGCAGGAGCTATTTTTAGCCCTAAATAACTTCTCCTACCCTTTGTCTAGAAAAGCAAATCCAACAATTCAGCAGGAAATGATCACTACTGTCAACATGATTACCCTGTTACTGTCAACATGATCACATGTTGACAGTAGCAGGGTAATCATGATGATCTTTACCCTAACCTGAACTGTGGCAGAGGAAGTATACAGGTACATATGATCTTATAAACAGTAAATTTTAACAAAGCTATTCGACAAAATACAATAATTTACAAGAAGTTTACAAGGTTACATTTAATATAGAAGATATATAAATATAAAATTTAAATAAAATTAAAATTACAAGAACAAATGAATAATAGTAAACACCTCAAATACAGGTCTGTATGAGTAAGCTAAACATCTTCCAGTAATATCCATACGCTGAAAAAAGCTAAGAGCTTTTTCTCTAAAAAAAAATAATAAAGTATTTAACTATTAAAAATATGCAACTTGATCGATGAAGAGTTATATCGAACCAGGCAGTTACTACTAATTTTGTGACACAGGTTTTTCATAAAAAAGCATTCCCAAAGATAATAGATAAGTGGAATACTTATTGTGCCAACATACCAGTTGTTTAGTTTTGAAATTTAAAATTATAGAACACCAAATATTTCTTTTGTCATTCATGTAGTCAAAGGGTTTCAGGGGTTATTTTGTGACGGAATGTTGTATATGTTCAACTGCATGAATATCCTTTTCATGAAAGTAACCACTAGATGGCAAGGGCATACTGTCACCTAGTGGAAATATGTTATTGTTCTAATTAAATATTAACCAAAATTATATAAATATCAACACTTTAACTAAATTTATAAAAAATCAACGACATAACAATTACCTAAGCTAATGAAACACCAACAAAACTACATTAAAATTTTTTATAGTAGTAGTAGTGGGTGATGCGGAAGTTATTAAACAAATCTGAATTTAATTATTTGGGCATAATAATTTGTTTTTGTGGTTTTATGCGTAGGCATAAACATTCTATAAAATACAAACTTTATTATTTGAAACACAATTATTTAAAATGAGGTTAAATGCAGCTGAACAAGAATCTTTTTGAAACCGACTCAAAATGTTTTTTGTAAATAAACCTAATATAACAAAAAAGAAATCCTAAATCGTTTTGAAAAGGATTTGCTCGAAGTACAATATATGATAACCTAAAAAGACTTGAAACTGTTCAATTCTTTTCTGATAGAAAGCACCCTGGTCGTCCAACATCCTGGATTAGAGAAAAGAAAGCCAAATTAACGAGACTTGTCAACGATTGAAAAGAGGTCAGTCAGAGAAAAATAGGTTTTAAACTTGGTGTAAATCAATCGACAATTGGTCATCAGTTAAAAAAAATGAATACTAAATATAGAAAACATGAAAAGATTCCAAAATACATTATAGAACAACAATAAAGGCAAAGAAAAAAAGCAGGAAACTATTAAACCAACTCTATAACACAAAAATTGCTTTTGGTTATCGATGACAAAAAATACTTTTGTTTAGCAGGGGACAACATGCCTGGAAATTCTGGATAATACACAAACAACAAAAAATGCCCAGAAAGTGTTTGTTTTATAGGAAAAGAGAAATTTCCAAAAAAATTATTAATGTAGTTTCAAGGTTGTAGTAATTAATTCATCAATCTATATTGATGAATGTTTAGAAAAACAACTTCTTCCATTAATTCACAAGTATCATGGAGACTTTAACTATTTATTTTGGCCAGATTTAGCAAGTTATAATTATTCTAAAGATTCTCTAAATTAGATGGACCAATATGATTATTACATTGATAATAAATCCAATCCCCCATATGTGCCTCAAGCACAACCAATTAAAAGCTTTTGGGGACATTAGGCACAGAAGGTTTGCGAGGGAGATTGGTAAACTTCAACAGAGCAAGTTTTGATTGATCGAACTAAATTATATCTACGAGAAATAGATTTTAATTTTTTTAAAGTTGCTTATGAAAGGTGTCAGAGCAAAGTTGAGATCAATTGCAGATGGTGGTGTTTGTTCATTTAAAAAATAACTTATTTTTATTAAAAGTTGAATACTTTATTTTAAAAAAACAACAGTTTTTTTTTCATTTATAAATAAATTATTGACATTTTTATTTTGTCCAATTACTTACGCATCACCCATTAGGTAAATGTACAAGTATTTGAAATAATGATATGATAAATGTAAATATGTAGTACTTAGTGATAGCGGTATAGTCTAATTGACACCACAATTGACTAAATTGTCACAAAACTTTAGTTTATTTGAAAACTTAACATAGAACTAACATTATGTTAAACTGAAAACAAAACTTAAAAATAATATTTATTTGAAAATACGTAGAAATAAGTTGTTTAGTTTAAAATAGAAATTTGTATTAAATTTGCAAAATTTCCAACAAATACAATTATTGAAACAAAGTATTAATTTCTGGACAAATAACTTAGTACAATTTTTTTTTTTGATAACACGCTATTACCTTAATAAGCATGGTGTTAAAAAGAAACTACTTTTCTACCATTAATTTTGAAAATAAAATTTCAGATATTGCAAGAGCTACACTCTCAGTATATATACTCCCTATAAGATTATTAACTTATTTCAAATGTAATTGTAATAAAAGCTTTATTTACCCACTAAAATAAAAACACTAAAATCACTAAAAACAAAACAATATTTAAAATATTAAAAAAAGTTAGTTAAAAGTTAGACCTATTGTTTAGCTAAATGGTAAATGGTTTTTGTTTTATACATTTTTAAAAAAAAATTTTTTTTTTAATGTAAAGAATAAAAAAATAAAAATTTGTATCACTCAAGCCGCAAATATTTAGAACAATTGATAACTATAACATAGAATTACTTATAATTACATAAAATTATTTATAGAATGACTGCTGAATAATTCTAAATTAAAAAAAAAAGCATAAATAACTCTAAGTAAAGTCTAAATAAATATGCATATGCATATATATCATATATATGGCCCCCATATCCTGAAATGGGGCTGCATGCTGGACAGGCCGCCTACCCCTTACCCCCTCCACTTTAATGGTTGTGCATACAAAAAAGAAAAAAGAAAAATTCTTAAGCAGATAAAAAATGAAAATTAAAAGTTTGTTATTTAAATAAGTATTCCCTTGAAAATACCTTTACTTTTAGAATCTAAATCATTTTTGTATTTATTAAGAGATTTTTGTTTTAAAAAGGATTAGATTTTTAAATGTTTTAAAGTTAAAACTCAAATCATCAATTTTAAAAAAATTGATTTTTTAACTTTATAAGGCTAAAAGTTTTTAAGATATATTCACTTAAAGATTTTGATTTCATGATAAAAATGAAGTGCTTAACTTCATTTTTATCATAAAATGGTATCAATGGGCCCCTTTTTTAAAACATTAATTAACTCTTTAAATCAAAATTAAAATGACAAAACTTGACTTAACTGCATTCAACCAAACAAGATTCCTTATCAAAAGATTATTATTATTTATCATAACATCATTTTTAAATGTTATTTTAAACAAGAAATTACATTGACAGTGTACCTATTTTTATTGCTCTTGGCAATCAATATCTAGATTACTGACAAAATTATGCTTAACGGTTCAATAACCAAGTAAAAATTACACAACAAAAGCGGGAAATGGTTCACACAATGGCTCGAAAAATTGTAGCTTTATAAGTAAATAAAAATGTTTAGCTGTTGTGCATGCATACGTGTGTATTGATATACATATTAGGGGCATATTAATTTATCTGGTCAACCCCATTTACCTCCAGGCCCTAGTGCTAGAGTACAACTGCCCCTTCCCTTGTGGGGGCCATGATCATATATATCATCAATCAATCCCTCAGCTTTGAAAAAACTAAATCATCAATCAATCCCTCAGTTTTAAAAACCTTAATCATTAATCAATCCCTCACTTCTATTTCAATAATAAAAACAAATAAAACGGTAAAGTAAAAAATTCATTAAAAATTTACCAACAATATTAAAATTCATTAAATTCATTCACCAACAACATTAGCAGAAGATTATGTGGTAGTGGTAAAAGGACTTCCTCCCAATAATCTTAACAGTTAAATTGCTTTTGAGGTTACATCTAAACACCTATATTTGAAATATTTAAAATGTCTTATGAAATATTTATTATATTTTAAAGATCTGTTGGATTGGATAAAAGTTTTTTTTGTATTGTTTCTCATTTTGTATAATATTCAACTACCCAATGCAAAGATGGCCATTACAGCAAGGAGGCTACTTTAATTTATTAATTATTACTTTATATAACTCTTTCTCAACTCTGAAACAAAAAACTTGACAAACAAGGCTGCTGTGCAGAAAAACAAGTAAAGCGCGGTACCACCAGGGATGTGGTGGAAATCAAACTCGAAACTTCACATATGAATTAATAATAATGATACAACCACTAATAGAGTTAAAAAGCAGGAGAACAAAAAAAAATTGTATGAAGCAAGATATTGTTAAAGTGTCAAATTCAAAAATGTTTAAAAATTTTTGAATTTGACACTTTAACAATATTGGGATTAAGTAGGAGTTTTTGGAGCACTTAAGAACAGCCACAATAAAAAATGAGACTTAATTGAATGACAAATAACAGAAGAATGAATTTTAGTAGTTGGCACAATAGATGCTAGCTCTTTATAGCAGTACCATTATAGTATTTATAGAAAAGAGAGGAAATTTTTATCAGAATAATATAATAACCTTAACAGAAGATTCAAATTTTCCAATTCTTATTAACCAAATCAAATCCAGATTAAATGAAGTTAAATTATGTAGCAGTGAAACAAGAAAAAATCTTATTAAAAACCTCATTTATTTCAAAGAATAACTTAAGTTAGCCATTGATGCAAATAAGCCTTAATAAATTTGGGAAAGTATTATTTATAAAACTAAAAACTGCAAAATGTTGATAATTAGTGTAAAGAAAACCAGGAAGAACATCAAAGTATCATAAAAAAAATTTACAATAAAATATGGTGGAGACTAGGTTAGGCTCTGGGGTTATTTCTCTGATAAGTTTGTAGGTAAATTACAAACACACTGCCAAAAAAAATTAAAAGTAAACATTTTTAAGAAAACCACATTAATTGTAATCCATAGAACATTTGAGCCAAATTTGATTGCAAGGTACCCTGAAGTTTAATGCCCCAAGAGATAATTAAGAAATTAATTAATAGTATGCCTTACAGATTGCTTGAAATCCTCAAATGAAGAGGCTTTCAAATCTGTTATCAATTATTCTAAGTAATTATACAGTAATTTAACTGCAGTATAATTTTTCTTCAATTTACTCTCAGTTAATGTTAGTAAAAATTTAAATATATTTGTAGCATTTTTTTTTCTTTTTTTCAACGTCTTTGCTTCCAGCAAAACTGCAAGCAACCATTATTAGAGTTGGAAGTTACTGGAAGAGAAAAGATAACGAGTAATATAAGAACGAATTCTAGCACATGGCACAAGAGACGCTAGTTCTTTAGAAAAGTTGATGAAAAGAGAAAGAGAAGCAACATTACGACAATGTGAAAATGGTTAGAGGTTGGCTGCAAGAGCAGGTCCAACTATATTTAAAATGCAATTTTGCACTTTGCCTTAAAGAGAAAGGGCATCATTGAAATATCCGTCCCAGATATGATAACAATATTCCATACAAGGAAGGATTTGAGATTAATAGAAATAAAGAATAGAATCCAGAGTAAGAAAGTGTTGAGCTCGATAAAGAGATGCAACCTTAGCAGATGCTAATTTTGCAAAGGATTTGATATACAGTTTCCAAGAAAGAGTTAATCCTAGAAGATAAAGGGTAGATGACTCATCAAGTACATAACCATTAATAAATATAGGAAGTTCTAAACTATTGTGATAATGATTGGCTGAAAAAAATTGAGTTCTATCTGAGTAGAAGTTCGCCAGCCACTGTGAGCCCCATGCTGTAGCAGAAGTGAGATCCTTTCCAAGCTCAGATGCCCCCTCCAAGGAATCAGAGAGTGTTGACATCTTATCAAGACAAGAATAAATGGCAGTATCATCAGCAAACATGCCACCTTAGATGTGAGAGTATTTGGAGGATTATTAATGTAAATTAAAAAAGAGTATAGGGCCAAGAATAGAACCTTGAGGAATCCCTGAAGTTACAGGATATGAAGAAGAGTGCTGTCCATCGAGGACAACTTTTATACTACGATTGGAAAGGAAGGATTCAAGAATCTTAAAGACGTTACCTGATACACCATAAGAAGAAAGCTTATAGAGAAAACCAGCATGCCAAACTTTATTAAAAGCTTTAGAAATGTCAGGAGCGATAACCTTAATATCTCCACCTTTATTTAATGTATGATAAAACCGTTTAATTCTGTTAGCAAATCGGCTGTAGAACGAGAAGATCGAAATCCATATTAATGATTAGAAAGTAAGTTATTAGATTCAAGATGAGAGACTAAGTGTTTGTTTATTAAAGATTCAAAAACCTTGCTTATGATAGGAAATAGACTAATGTGACAGTAGTTAGATGAGTCAGATCGCTCTCCAGAATTTTTGAAAAATAGGATAACAGATGCTTTTCAGCAGGCTGGAAAACAAGACTCCGATAGGCACTTGTTGGATAGTTTTGAAAGAATAGACGACAGCTCCGGGGAACACTTCTGTAAGACAATAACAGGTATGTTGTCCAGACCACAAGCTGTAGAAGAGTCTAAGTAAGAAATCACTCTAGATGCAGAAGCTGGAGTAATACGAATGTCAAGCAATTGATTAACCTGTTTGTTGGCAATATCAGGTAGAACACAACTAATCAACTAAGGAATCAAGAGATGATATTGATAAAAAGTTCTTAGCAAACATTTCAGCTTTGTCTTTAGGTGAGGTGACAAAACCTGAACCGTACAAAAGAGGTGTGATAACAGAATTGCCCTTATTATAGATACTGTTAAAGATACTTCAGAAGTCACGAGAGTCTAATTTTTGAGAATACAAGATTTCATAACCTGAGAATAGTGGGCTTAGAAAAAACCTTTTTACTATGGTTTCAAACAATAGTAAACAGACGTCTGTATTCTGGAGAATTGTTTTGCTGAAAGATATGGAAGTAATGGTTTCTACTGGAAATTGCAGTAGCATAATATAAGGTAAACCATGGAGAAAAGTGAGGCTTGACTTGGAATCATCGAGAGGGAATAAAAGATTCCATGCCAGCCTGAATCCAAGAAGTTATGTAAAAAGCACATTTATCAGCAGGAAGATGAAAGATTTCTACCCAAGGGCCATCGTGAAGAAAATCACGGAAAGAATCCCAGTCAGCTTTAAAGTAGTTGTAAGAGATACGATGATAGGGGGATGCAGATGATAAAAACCGTGATCAGAAGCACATAAGGGTGAATGTGGAGAGACTGAGCATTAACTATGATCAGAAACAAGACATCGAGTAGAGAAGTCGAGTAGAGAAGGTAAATGATAAGGATTATCTGGAAAGCAAGTTGGAAAGTTGACTATTTGAGTAAAAGATTAAGAAATGCAAATTTTGTGGGCTTTAATGCCTTCAGAGTCACTTATACTGGAGCCAAGCCATCCAGCGTAATGAGCATTAAAGCCGCCAACAATAATGATATTGGCTGATGTATAAAGAGAGAGGGCTTGGTCAATTTGATCAGATATAACATCAAAAAGAGTGCAGTCTTGAGATAAAGGAGAGCGATATAGAACAAAGAGAAAAATGATAGGGAGAAGTGGTGCTAAACGAAAGCACATAAAGAATAATCGGTGGATTCAAACCTAGTTTCACCACAACTGGGTGAATTCTCACGAATGAAAATCCTCTGGCTAAGCAAGTGACTATTGGAGTCTTAACGAATTAAAAGAAGATAACCATCAACACAGAGATCACGAGATGAGACACCCAAACTCAAATTAGTCTTACAAAGAGCAAGTAGGTCTGGTGAACATTGCAAGAGATAAGACTCAACAGAAGAAATGTTACTTTAAAGAGCACAAATATTTTAGTATTTTATAGTTTTTGGTACTTTAGTCATTTTTAAATTTATTAAAGAACTTGACTCCAAGCATAGATAGTACTCAGTACACTATTTAATAGACAAAGCAATTACCTCATTACTATTAATAAACCCTAAGCCATAACAAAGGGCTCAAAATGTGGCCTCGACAATGCACACCAAAAGTAGAAATGGGACACCATCCACGCGCAACACGGCACTGTTACTACTCTGATATTTTACAGCTATTGATGGTATGAGAGGCCGGTCAACAGATAGAATCTGTTTACCCCTTAAATCTTTTCCAAGGAGGCCTTCTTTAAGACAGTAACCGGTTACGATTAACATCTGCCCAAGATGAGTATTTATATCGAGACGCCATCTCTAGCCTTTACTCAACTAAGCTGGGGTGTTTTAAGTGTGAGTTGGTTTATTCTAGCCTTTGCCTAAAAAAGCGTATCCTACAAGGCAGCAGGACATGAAGCATGTTGTACTGGGTTACATGTTACCAGTAGCAGGATAATCTGACTTGACATCTAAATTAATTTGTATATTTAACGCTGAAAATAAATGTATTAATGAGAAGAACAAACATATTTAAAAATAATAATAACATCAGTAATTTGTATATATTTCATTTAAAAACTAAAAATAAGGGTTGCCAACTTACTTTTCAGAGCCAGTATATTTATATAAAAACAAAAACAAAAAAACAATAAAATCAAGTTAAACAAAAATCAATTACTTTTTAGCTTCAGAAAGTGGTTTAATATCACACCCATTCCATATATCTGAACAAGCTTCAAGAATAATATCAGCTGATCCAACACTTAACATTTGTGTGACGTCTTTAACAAAAAATTCTTTATTTAATAAATAAACTTTAAACATTAATGACATATATAAAAATAATGTAAGACATACTGCTATTGGTTTGATTTATTAGTGAAGAAATCATATGAGGAAGACGTTTTTCTCTTACAATGGAAAGATAAAAACTTGAAGGGACAGTAGCTTCAGTTGAATCCTAAAAATCAATAAATAAATGGTTTTACTAACATATTATCATATTTCTTCAAATTTCAAAAAAATCTTCTTATTATTACTTAATGTGGTAATAATTATTAATAAGTATTAGTGCGCTTGCTTCATAAGCAAGAAGTTCTAAATTTGATCCCCTGGGAGTACCTTGCTCAACTTATTTCACTGTGCAGGGACCTTGTTCCTCAAGGTTCATATTTAAAAGTTGAGTGAGGGTTGCAATCACATAAAACTGCTTCTTTAGCCTTAAGGAGGTGTAAAACATTAAAAATTATATATATATATATATATATATATATATATATTGTTAAATTTGATTAAAACGGCTGCGTATAAACATTTTGTTTTAAATATATTTCGATGTAATTATATATTTATTTACGTGTAAATATATAATTACATCGAAATATATTTAAAACAAAATGTTTATACGCAGCCGTTTTAATCAAATTTAACAATTATAAATATCGTATAACAAGAATATGATTTTAAAAGATATATATATATATATATATATATATTATATATATATATATATATATAAATATATATATATATATACATATATATATATAATAATAATATATATATAAATATATATACATATATATATAAGTATATATATATATATAAATATATATATATAAATATATATACATATATGTATATATATATAAGTATATATATATATATATACACACACATATATATATATATATATATATATATATATATATATATATATATATATATATATATATATATATATAAATATATATATAAATAAACAGGTTGAGTTAAATTAACTAAAACATTCGCAGCTATTCAAAATTCCAGGAGCTGCTAACTGATAATGTTATTAAGTTATTACCATCAGTTTTGCTGCCTGATAAAGTTATTAGCATTATTACATTAGTTTTGCATCACTAATTTTATAATTCCATTTAATTTATTACAAAAGACTACGTTAGTTAAAAAAGGCACAAGAAATTACCATAGGACTATATGTAAAAATCTTTTGTTTGTGTTGATAATTACGTAGAGCAAGATCTTTAAAACCAATTTCTCGAGATAAACCACACAAACACCTTCAAATAAAAAATCACAGACATTTTCAAGTTAAAAATCACACAGACACCTTCAAATAAAAAGTCACACAACACCTTAGAAAGACATAGTAATAATATTTATGCTGATCAAAACAAAAGAAGTTATATAAGAATTAGTTTACCCATTTAATCCTGACATTAAAGTATTATTTGAAGCCAATAACAATTGATTAATAAAATCATTTTCTCTTATTGTTTTCAAAGGGTACAAACATGGCGAATTAAGAAGCATATTAAGTCCCTAAAAGATTTAAATTTTATATTTAAACAGATTATATTTAAACTCTATTATATTTATATTAATTAGAATTAAACTTTTATATTTCAAAATTAAATATTGGATGAAATATAAAATTAATAAATAAAACCATAGTTTTTTAAAATTATACTTAAGTAATATTTTTAATAACACATTTTTAAAATACTGATTTTATGAAAAAAATATTGTAATTACAATTTAACTTTGTATCTAGTTTTTTTCCTCACACATCTATGCTATGGAGTCCTCTATTATGTCTCATGTCTTTTTTCTCACACATCTGTGCTATGGAATCCTCTATCATGTCTCACGATTTGCTAACTCTAACAAGTTTTTTAAATCTTCCGTCACCTACTTGTCACCATCACCTACTTGTCACCGTCACCTACTTGTCACCGTCACCTACTTGTCACCGTCACCTATTTGTTCTTTAACTCTCTTCTTTGTTTTCTGATAAATTTCAACTTAGTTAGTTGGTTACAGCTTTGTTAGGGGTAAAGCTGTTTAAATATCACATTTTATGTGAAACTTTTGATTGTAAAAATTGGCAATGTTGTGCAACTAATCTACCAGGGTTACTTAGGTAAATAATCTACCAGGGTTATTAACAACACGTTACCTACCCTTAAAATGAGTTATTTGGTATATTTTGTACTAAACAAAGTTTATGCGCCTATTGAAGCGTTGTAAAAGAGAACAGAACACATTTCATATTACGTATAGTTTTGATTTATATTTTCATCATATTTTTATAAAATATGATGTAAATATAAAATAATAACAAAAGTACCATTTTTGAATGCGTTACTGTTTTTTAATGTTTTTTCAAAAGAATATTTTATTATAATGTTTTATAACATGAAATAAATCTGATATGTATAAAGGCTATTTAGCTTTATGAGATTTTGACATGATAGTATTAAAAACAAAAAAAACCTAATGGTAATT
Organism: Hydra vulgaris; assembly: GCF_038396675.1. Classification (NCBI taxonomy): domain Eukaryota; kingdom Metazoa; phylum Cnidaria; class Hydrozoa; order Anthoathecata; family Hydridae; genus Hydra; species Hydra vulgaris. The sequence goes on along the minus strand of NC_088922.1, from coordinate 69,745,857 downwards.
TAACTAGACACCAAATTCAAATATATGCTGGACAACTAAGTAAACTACTAGTGAGTGACTTCACAACATAAAAGAAGATAATTTAATAAAGCTATTAAATTAAAGAAAAAAGTATTTCCAACTGAGAAAATTGACACTACTGCATTAATCCAAATCTTTCATAAATAAAGGATAATCTAAATCTTCCACTGATAAAGAAACCTTTATGAAAAATAAATAGTACGTTTCAAAAAGTAATTGCAGCTGAACGATTGTTTGTCGTTTAGAAAAAAACTGTTTAAAGCTATTTGTTATATCAGAGTGTAGGTGTGATCTTCCTCTTTTAAATTGTGATGACAGGTTTGAAGTTAACAATGCATATTTCTAATAAGCTCAAACAACTGCTTTTCTTGTACACTTTTTTTTTTTTACAGTACTTTTATTTTATTTTTATAAAACTCTAATATATATAAGCGCTTTAACTAATTTGTAATAAAAAATTTTAAAATCACTTTACAAATAACTAAAATTTTATTCAATTATTTTTTTCCTTGACTTCTAACAAGGCTGCAAGTAACCACTATTAAAGTTGGAAGTTGTAAGTTAAACACTGTTAGGGTTGGAAGTTACTATTAGAGTTGGAAGAGAAAAGATAAAATTTATAGAGCAAGATAACAATTACCAGACAACTTAAAATATTGCAAATTATATGAATCAAGAAAACAAGATGAAGGAAGTGAATTCCAAAGGACTGATGTTCGAGGAAAAAAGCTAGACAAATAAGGACTTTTGAAACACTTAGAAACAGTCACAGTAGAAGGATGAGACTTAATTGAATGACGAGCAACACAAAAATGAACTTGTTGTGAACTGTAAATGAACTTGTCATGAACTGTAAATTGGCACAAGAAATGCTAGCTCTTTAGAGCAGTTTCATATTTCAAAATTTATAAATATTATGGAAAACAAAAAATAAAAATAACTTTTTTAAAAACCTACCAATGGTTTTAAAAAATGAACTTACCAATGGTTTTAAAGAAGATATCGATTTTTGCCATTCTAACTCATCAAATCTAAAACCATTACAACTCTAAAAAGATAACCTAAAACCATTACAACTATAAAAAGATAATCTAAAACCATTACGACTCTAAAAAGATAACCTAAAACCATTACAACTCTAAAAAGATAATCTAAAACCATTACAACTCTAAAAAGATAATCTAAAACCATTACAACTCTAAACAGATAATCTAAAACCATTACAACTCTAAAAAGATAATCTAAAACCATTACAACTCTAAAAAGATAACCTAAAACCATTACAACTCTAAAAAGATAATCTAAAACCATTACAACTCTAAAAAGATAATCTAAAACCATTACAGCTCTAAAAAGATAACCTAAAACCATTAAAATTCTAAAAAGATAATAATTGTCATCATCATTATCATTAGTAAGCGACCGGGGCCAGGGCCGGGGCTAGGTTTGATAACACATAGCCGTGACCGGGGCTGGGTTAATGATCAGGGCTGCATAAATATTGATAGATCCTATAAAAATGTTATTTTTAATTAAAATTTATGACATGAGTTTAAAAATATTTTATAGAATCTATCAATTTTAATGCAGCCCTGGCTGGGTTTATGACCGGGGCAGCAATAATATTGATAGATCCTATGAAAGTATTGTTTTAAATTATAACTTATATCATAAATTTTAATTAAAAATAACATTTTTATAGGATCTATCAATATTAATGCACCCCTGGTCATAAAACTGGCCCTGGTCGCGGCTCTGTGTTATCAAACCTGGCTCTGGCCATAGCCCCGGTCGCTTACTAATTATCATCATCACCATCATCATCATCATAAAATCATTACAACTCTAAAAGATAACCTAAAACCATTACAATTCTAAATAGATAATATTTGTTATCATCATCATCATCGTCATCATCATCACCATCATCATCATCATCATCATCATCATCATCATCATCATCATCATCATCATCATCATCATCATCATCATCATCATCATCATCATCATCATCATCATCATCATCATCATCATCATCATCATCATCATCATCATCATCATCATCATCATCATCATCATCATAAAACCATTACTAAAAAATTACTAAAACTCTAAAAGATAATCATCGTCATCATTATCATCTTCATAATTGCTGTTGAAACAATAAAAGAAAATTACTTTATAATTTGAAATGTAACTTTTTTCAAATATAAAATTCCAAATATAATTTTAAAATGTATAATAGTGAAAAATATCATCAATAAATGAAAAATTACATGAGGATCAGATGAAATAGTAAGTATCTTAACTTCGTCAAAACTTCTTTCTATAGAAAAATGAAATAATAAAAAATCTAAAAAAAAATTTATTAAAAAAATATATTAAAATTATTAAATGTAAATTTTTTTTTTTAATTACGATTCTCTCTCAACAAGGCTGCAAGCAACTACTATTAGGTTGGGAGTTACTAGAAGAGGGAAAAAAAAATTTGAGTTATAGAGCAAGGAAACAGTTGACAAAAGACATAAAAACTTGCTTGATGAAGGATTAAAGTGAGACGAAAAAAACAAATAAAAGTTTATAGAGCATGCAGACACAGATACAGTAAAAGAATGTAACTTTGCTGAATGACGAGTCAAGCAAGAATGGGTTTTAGTCAATTGGAATAGATATAATAGCTCCTTTGAGCAGCAACCATGATAGTATTTGTAGAAAGAGAAAGAGATGGAACTTTATTTTTTTATAGATGGAACTTTGCTCTGGGAGATCAAGCTTAGCAGATCCAACCATGTTTACGACGCATTTTCTGACTTTGTCTAGAAGAGAAAGAGCGTCATTAGAAGAACCAAGCCCAAAAATGACAACAGCATTCCATACAGGAACAAATTAGATATTTGTCGAGGTAAATGAATGAATAAGAATGGAATCAAGAGTAAGAAAATTGCAAACACAATAAAGAGAAGCCACCTTAGAAGATAAATTTTATATATGCTTTCCATGAAAGGTCATTAGTAAACAATAATCCAAGAAGACATTAAGAGGAATCAGAGAGGGTTGCCATTCATCAATAAAGGAATGTTGACAGTATTGCGATAGTTATTTGTAGTAAACAATTGAGTATTGTTAGAGTTAAAATTCAAAAACAACTGCAACCCCTAATCAGTAACAAAAGTGAGATCAGATTCAAGATCGGCTGCTTGTTCTAAGCAAAAGAGAAGACTTTTTGTCAAAACAAGAGTATAAAGTTGAGTCATCAGCAAAAGGTGCTACTCTAGATGCAAGGTTGTCAGGAAGATCATTAATGTAGACAATAAAAAACAGAATCATAGATAGAGCCTTGGGGTACCCCAAAATGCACTTAAAGAGTGTTGGCTTTTGAAGATGAGTTTATAAAGCGATTAGGGTAAAAAAATTTGATCACAAAACTTTCCCAGATACACTATAAAAATCAAGCTTATGCAGAAGGCCAGTATGCCAAACTTTTGACGGAAGCTTTAGATATGCCAAAAGCAATACCCCTAGCCTATCCGCCTTCATCTAATGCACAATAAAACCTTTCAGTCACTTGCAGTTAGCAAGTCAGCTGTAGAGCGAGAGGATTGAAAACCGTATTGATTGTCTGACAGTAAGTTATTTGACTCAAGATGGGATGTGAGAAATTTATCAGTCAAAGACTCAAAGTCCTTGCTAATAACAAAAAGAAGACTGATCCCAACAATAATTAGAGGGGTTGGATTGTTCTCCTGAGTTTTTGAAAATTGAAACAAGGGGTGCCATTTTCTGACAAGCAGGAAAACGACTCAGTCAAGCACTTATTAAAAAGTTTAGAGAAAATTGAAGGGAGTTCTGGAGAACAATGTTGTAAGACTATGACAAAGATGTTGTCTGGACCACAAGCCGTAGAAGAGTTTATTTGAGATATGACTTTAGCAATGGAAGCTGGAGTGATTTGAATGTATAACAATTGGTAAACCTGTTTACTTGGAATGGAAGGAAGAGATTGGCTATATGATTCAAGAATTAAATTAAAAGAAAAAATCTTTGGAAATAGTTCTACCTTGTCCTTGGGAGAGGTAATAAGATCAGTCCCATGAATGAGAGATATAATGTTAGACCTACCCTTGTTAATGACACAGCTGAAGATTTTTTCAAAGTCTAACTTCTGAGATAAAATACAAGAATGAGTGAACTAAGAATAATGAAGCCTAGCATCAGACAGCACTTTTTTACATTGATTTCTTGCAATAATAGATGTTTGTTCTCAAGAAAGTTGTTCTTCTGAAAAAGATGAAAAAAAATGATTACAGTTAGATATAACAGCTGCACAAGAAGGTGAAAACTATGGAATAGAATAAGGCTTGACTTGGAACCGACAAGAAGAAATAAAAGCTTCTATTCCTGCCTAAAATTAGGCTGTGTAGAAAACTCATATATCAGCTGAGAGAGAAAAGATATCAGCCCAAGGACCGTCACAAAGAAAATCACAAAAAGAAACCCAGTTAGCTTTAGGGTAGTAGTAAATAGTGCAATGGTAGGGTGAGTCTGAAGAAGAAGTATGAGATGAAAGATTTTTAGAGATAATTGCATGGTCAGAACCACCTAAAAAAGAAAAAGGAGAAACTGAACAAAAGCTAGGATCAAAGACAGACATTTATCAATGAGTGAAGCTAAACGATTAGAGTTGTCAGGAAAATGAGTCACAGTTAAGCAACAAACTATCAGAGTAAGAGACTAAGAAATGCAGAAGTTATAAGCTTTAGTGCCAGCAGGGTCAGTGGCATTATAGCCATGCCATTTAGAGTGATAAGTATTAAAATCATCAATAACAATAAGATTGGCAGAGGGGTAAAGAGAAAGGGCAAAATGAATTTGACCAGAAATTAAATCTAAAAGAGTGCAGTCTTGGGAAGAAGGAGAATAATAAAGAACAAAGAGAAAGGCAATAGAGTGAAGAGGTGCTAAGAGGAAACACATTAAGGACTGGTCAAAGGATTCAAACCTGATTTCATGACAAATAGGTGAATTGATGCATATGTATACTCCTAATCCAAGCATGTGAATATTGGAGTTTTTGCAAATCAAAGGATAGTATCCATTAACACTGAGATTTGAAGAAGGAATAGTGAAGAAGTGGAATTTAAATTAGTCTCATTAAGAGCAAGCAAGTCTGGTGAATTTTGCAAGAGGTAAGATTTAACTGATGGAAGGTTGCTTTGCAGACTATTTGTAAAAGATATATTGAAACAGTTAGGTGGTGGGGATGGTTATTTATGTTGAACTTTTTTGGTTACTTTTGGCATGATTTAATTTTAAAGAGAACTTGACTCATCCATAGATAGAGGCTGGCCTTCTATGCAATGAGCTTTGCAGTTTTCTCAGTCCTGTTAATTAACCCAAAGTCACAACTTAGGGCTCCTTATGTGGCCTTGATAATGCAAACATTGTAACACAGGTTTATGTCTATTCCAGCCTAATAAATAAAAAAGGGGTCAAAGCTGGTTAGTAAAATCAATCAGCTAACCTTTTAAGTCTTTGCCTAGGAGGGCTACAAAACTGTAGCTGGAATGCAGTTAATGCAATTATCTGCCCAAGATGAATACTTTAATTGAGACACCATCTCTAGCATTTATTCAATCAAGATCCCCAAGGAAGGGGATTTTCATGCCAGAGTTTGTTTCTCCTAACCTTTGCCTAAAAAAATAAACCCTACAAGGAAGAAAGACATGAGGAAGGGAGTACTGGGTTACATGATGCTAGTAACAAGGATGATGATCCTGAACCTGAACTGACCTGACTCTGAACTGACAAATTTTTTTGTTGTTGTTGAACAAATTTACTCCAAACGAAGCTGCAAGCAATCCCTATTTAAATTAAAAGCAAATGGAAAACAAAGAAAACTGTGATGAATTACAAGTAACACAAGTGAGGTTTACTTGACAGAACAAGAGATAGCTTGTTTGGGCAGGAATCTTAGTGGTATTTGTAGGAAAAATAATAATAAACTTAACAATGATAGGGCATAGGCCTAATCTTGGCAGCTCAAATAAGTCCAACTAGAAAGCGCTTTTGGACCTTGTATTAAAGAGTAAGAGCAAAAATACCAGTTAAATATGACAGTAGTCAGTGGTGTACACTGCATATTTAGATGTTTGAGTTTTGGTACTAACAGGCATTGTGTAAACTCCAAATTTTGTATGCTCATGCTTATACCAAAAAAGAATGTTTTGCAACGAATTGGGGTGATTAAAGCTTGGGAACAAAAAAACCCTAATTTTTGGGCCCACCTACAGGCTTTGTTAAGAAGCGTTACGCAGCTTGCTTTTTACTTGCGAAAAGGCGATTTGCCTACGCGTTCAGCAGTTTTGCGCTACGCAAAAACTTAGATCTTTTAGAATATTTAAATTATCTTTTGATTGTCGTTAACGTGACGTTTATTCAGAAGAAATAAAGTCGTAAGTAAAAGCATTTAACCGCAATTGTAAACTAAAAGATTTTTTGTTAAAGAAACAGTTTGTTAAATAATTTTTTTGTTATTGTTAAAAATTAGTTAAAAAAAATTAAGTGTTTTAATAAGTTTTATCTTAAGGAATTAAATATATAAATTTCTTTTAAATATAAAATTTATTTTTAGTCATAATAGTTTAAAAAATGTACGATTAATTTTAATGTAAATATTTTATTAATAAGATATTTTGTTTATTGTTAATTCAATAACGTAAAGTTTTAATGACGTTCGTTTAATTTATGAAAATAAATTATGATCACGAATATGTTGATGTTTGATATCTTTTTATTTAACTTTTTTTATTACAAATATCTAAACTAACTATAACATATCAAAATTTTTATTATATTTATTAATGATTATATATACCTGCGCACACACACACACACACACACACACACACACACACACACACACACACACACACACACACACACACACAAACACACACACACAAACACACACAAATGAACACCTAAAATTAAAATTTTTGATTTGCTGTACAGAGCTTTAAAAATAATGAAACTATATTCATTAATTACCTAATTGACTTGATACAGGCACATCTGCAGAATTGATATTTACTTCATTTATTTGACTTGTTGTTGGCATGCTCTCAAAATAAAACAACTTTTCAGGTATTGGATTTGGATAACACAAAATTCCTTCCTTATCAACACAGCTAAAAGTCTGGAAATTTAAAAAAACTTACAGACTAATTTTAACAAAACAAATTTCTAAAAAAAATGATACAAATAAATAAATGATAAAAAAATGATTTTATAATAATATTTTCAAAAATTTACAACTTAACTTCACATAATATATGTATATTTATACGTATATATAAACACAAATACACACACACACAACATATATATATATATATATATATATATATATATATATATATATATATATATATATATATATAACTATAAATGCGTTTTTAGATAAGCACTCTGACATCACACTAAAATAGCCTGCTTCAGTACATACATTGATTATCTTATAGCCTGCTGCCACAAGGGAGTGCCGCTACGCCAACTGAGGGTTTGGCAAGGGGCAGCAATCTTTTCTTTCATTATTCTCATTTCTCATTTTTTTCAACTCCATATATATTATTGTAAAATAAAGTAACAATTTGTTATCTAAACACTATAGTAGATATATAGAACCCTCACCCCTCACACAGCTTTTTAACTCCTAAACATAAATTTAACAAACAAGGCCACTGTGAAGAGTTAAGCTAAGTACTAGGGACATGGTGAGGATTGAACTCTGAATTTTTGCTTAAAAAGCGAGCCTACTATCTCTACACCCCATGAACTGCTTTAGTTTTAAGTTTAAAAAAATTTTAAACCAAGAAAAAAATGCTATATTTCAACAACAACAAAAAATTAAAAACTTCTTTTTAACTGAAACTAATATTAATAATTAAACAATGAACAAAAAAATTTGAAACACAAAAAAATTAAAAAATATTTTTTTTAATTTTTGTATTTAAAGTATTTATTAACAAAAAGTATTTATTAACAAAGCCTAACATTTGATACACAAAAAAAGAATTTGAACCACCCTTAAATACTTTTCCATAATCTCATATTTATTCCTTCAATTTGAAAACCAATTAAAAAGAAAGTTAAAAGAGAACTAACAGTAATGCTACCCAAAGCATGCACTAAATCAATTCTTCTAGGTAAACCTTGTGGATCTCCACGAAGAATCTTCCAAAAGGATTTCCAAACAGCTAAACGATCAACATGTTCAAGCTATAAAAGAGTCAAAATCCTTAAAAATAATTTATGTTGAGTTTTTATTAATAAAAAAGACATCAGCTTACTATAATTTCCTCTGAGTCGCTTGCTTTGGTATATAGCTAAACATATAAATTAAATTAAGTCAAACTAAAATAAAAAATACATATAAGTTTAAAATTGCAAATTTTTTATTTATAAAAGATAAATATAAATGATAACTTTTTATTAATAAAAATTACTAATTAAAAAACAAACAAATAAAAAAAAATTTAATTTTAAAATCGTTTTTAAAAAAAAACTTTTTGTTTATCCTTACTTTTGAGTATATTGAGAGAAGAACTCGTAACCTTGCTGCACCATAAAATGAAACAAACTTCCATATGATGGGAAATGTAAGAGGTAACAACGGGAAAATAGAATGACACTAAGAAATTTATTTAAAAAATTGTTAGAAAAAATAATTAAAAAATTAAAACTATTATTCTTATTCTAAGATTCTGTTGTGCAATTCTATGATAATACTGTTGTACAGTTTTGATGGTGTAACTTGGTGGTGGTAATGTTTTAAAGGTGTAACTTGGTGGTGGTAATGTTTTGATGGTGTAACTTGGTAATGGTAATGTTTTGATGGTGTAACATGATGGTGGTAATGTTTTGATGGTGTAACATGGTGGTGGTAATGTTTTGATGGTGTAACTTGGTGGTGGTAATGTTGTAACAGGACTTTTATTTAGGACAATTACTCTCAGTAATTGTCCTAAACAAAAATAATTGATCTGAGTAATTATGCTACTTTTTTCTTAAGATTCTGAGTAATTATGCTAATTATGCTATTGTTTTCTAAAAATTCTGATTTATTATGCTAATTATGATACTGTTTTCTAAAGATTCTGAGTAATAACAAATATTACACTCGCATATTTAGATTTTTAAATATTACATTGAACAAAATAATTCAAATAATGATTAACAGTATATGAGTAAGTGAAGCTTCAGTAAAAAATCATAGATACAAAATCACATTGAAGACAAAATATAATGAACTTATATTGAGTTTTGATATATTTTTCTGAATGATTTATTTGAAACATAAAAACAAAAAATCATGATCTATTTACTTAATATTCAAGTGATCAAATCAATTTAAAAAAACAAAATTAGAAACAAAAATATGCTTAGAAAAAGAAAATAGATCAATACAAAATAAAAATAAGGAAGTTAATTGCAATAATTTTACAAATGCTTAAAAAAAAATGTATTTGCAATAATTTTTTATTTAAATACTGGTATTAAAAAAATTTATTTTTACTGGTATTAAAAAAATCATTTCCAGGTTAAATCCAGAAGCTTCAGGAATTAATCTCCATCTTATTATGTTGACCAGTAAAACAAATAACTAAAAAAAAATGTACTTATAATTAAAAAAAATAAAATAGCTGAGGCATAGATAATTAAACAGTTTAACACACACACACAAAAAAAATAAGAAATTAAGAAAATCAATAGAAAAAAAAAAATACATTTTGATGAAACTCAATGGAAAAGATTAAGCTTTAACTCAATTACAGAAAAATTAAAAACAAAATGTTAAGCTACAGTAAGTTCAACCATGGAAAGTTCAAGCATAAAAATTTCCATTGTAGAAAGGTCAAATTAAACTTATAACTAAAGATTATAAGATCTAAGAGTATAAAATTTCAAGAAAATTTCACAAACAATTGATAACTTACCACAACAGCAAAAAGTAATCTTCTTTCAATAAATTGACGAATAATTTTTGCATCAGCATTACAAATGCTTACCAACTTATGAGAATTTTCATGAAAATAAGAGCTAAATAAATAAAAACATCAAATAGCAATATTTAATGAACCAAAAGTTGTATCAAGCAGAAATTTGGTACATAAATAGTCATAAAATCACTGCAAATAAATTGAACAACTATAATATTTTCAGACATTATGACAATTAAAATGGCATTAAATCAATTAAACTAATATGACATTAAATCAATTAAAATATCACTTCATTTAATATGTATCACTTTTACAACCTAAAATGAAGATATCAAACATCCCTTTTAAAATACAACATATTATTTATGGCTTATTTAAATGCTGAATCAGCATAAGTTGTAAATAGCAATATTATCAGTTATCAGCAATGTAATTGAAGTTGTATTTTTTTGCTTCATTTGAAACAAAAATTATCAACAATAAATTTATTTGGTAAACAAAAATTTATTAAAAAATTTTTTTTTTTACTAAATAAATTTATTGTTGATAATTTAAAAAAAAAGTTCTGTATTGTCTTATTTGAAAAATCTTTACTTATAAGTTATTTTTTTGTATCACAGAACAACTAGGTTGAGTGTTTGCAATGAAGACTGACTGAAGATGTTTATTTTGACACTTAAGTGTGCAATATCAAGAGGTCTGACACAGATAATACAATTACAACTTACACACTACCATAAGATTTATTTATTTAACTTCTTCACTAACAGAATAGTTCACAAATAGAGTAGTTTAACAGAAGAAATAATGTAAAGGACTTCAAGTTTGATCTTTTCAAAAACAAACAAAAATTTAATTATAAACAAACTTTATTTTGCAATGTCAAAGTTTCTAAAGTTGTAGAATCAGCACATTAAAATTGTCACATGTATAGCACAAGTTTATAATTATTTAATTACCTTAATCATGTTTTTAACAAAAAATACTTTATGTTATTCCCCTCCCCAAGGTCGAGAGGGCCACTACAGTCAAGGTCGAGAGGGCCACCACAGTCAAGGAAGCTACTTTATTGTGGTTGCAACTCTCTCAACTTCTTCTTAACTCTGAAACAACTTAAAAACGAACCTTAACAAACTTGTGCACGGAGAAACAAGCTGAGCGTGGTACTACCAGGGACATGGTAGGGATCCAATTTGGAACTTCTCACATATGAAGCAAGTGCTCTATCACTACACCACTAATGCATTTATACAATTTTCTATAAAATATTTCTAAAACTTTCATATTTTTAAATATTCATATTTTCATATTGTTTTTTTAAATATTCTAATAAGATCTAAACAGTAAACAAAGTACAGAATAATAAACATGAAAGCTATATGGTCAGTAACAGACAAATATTAGGACTGGAAAGTAAAAACAATTTTTGACGCATAAGCGCATGTTCTTTTAGCACATGTTCTTTTAGCACATGTTCTTTTAGCACATGTTCTTTTAGCACATGTTCTTTAAGCACATGTTCTTTTAGCGCATGTTCAGCTCTTATTATTCTTATTGTTTAAAGTATTCAAAAGATGTAAAAAACGTACATCATACAGACATACAAAAGTATTCATACAGACGTTCAAAACTCAAACAAAGTTATTTTACGTTTGTCTTCATTATAAAGTGATAGATAAAAAATGTACAGTAGACTTAATAAAAAGAAGATAAAAAAATTCAATGAATTACATCAGAAATACTTGACATTATAACAGAAATTACAGAAACAATCTTATATATCTTCATATAAGAGTCAATTCAAGGTTAAGCTATTGTGAACTTACCAACACATTCAATAAAGAACAGAAAAACATCTTTCTTTAAATACAATTACAAATATTTTACTTTCTCAAGATAAAATTTGACCTTTCTGCAGTGGAACATTCTATACTTCAACTTTCCATGGTTAAACTTTCTGTACTTAACTTTTTTTAAACTTGATGTGATTGAATTAAAGTAAATCCTATTTCTTCTAGATCTTTTCTTTTAAGTTTAGTAAAAATTATTGGCGTTAGACAGCTGATAAAAAATCCATGCTGACTGTCAGAGATTGACTCAAATACCAAGGTGGTGTAAGGTGGTGTAGGAGAGATTTTCCAAAAAAGTAGTAAAAGTAACTTTGAAGTAATAAATAGAATATTTAAATTTGAAAAGTATATTAATTGTTTTAATTTTACAGAGTAGGTGTGTGCATCATGGCCAAATCAACTAACACACCTATATAGATAAGTTAGATCATTGTTCTTTCAGTAGACATGCTGACTGATCAACAACAACAAAAAAAGCGGCAGATACAACCTCTGCTCACACACCACAGTGAATAAAAGATAACAAAGTAGATTAATTGCCCTGGCCAGCTGAATTACCAGACTTGAATTCAATTGAAACAATTTGGGGTTGGATGGACAAAGAATCAGTAAATAAAATCTGTAAATAACCTAAAGCAAGAACTAGATACCGTTCTGAGAAAAAAATGTAACCAAAATGAGCAACATTAAAATTGTTAAAATGATGCAAAAAGTATGTGTAGCCTGCAAAAAAGTATATGAGTAACATTTGAAATACTAATTTGGATGTCTATTTTTGTTTCACCTATAATAACAATAATAAACAGTGTAAAAAGCAATGTATACATGTTTAGTCATACGCATACAAGTGAACTTGTTTTTTTATTTGCAATATTTTGTTTCAGGTTTTCTTATATAAACTTTTTGCTACATATTGTTCTAACATAAATAATGAGAAGGTCAAATGGCATTCTGTAAGTGAAAGGTTTGACTCTCATTAAAGCACAACTTTCACAATATTTTTCTATCCTTTGTCCTTATTATACCATAACCATTGATTTTGTTATTATATAATTATGTTTATGTTTTATTATAAGTTTTATTATTGAATAATTGTATAGTTATTTTTAACATTTCCCTTGCCTAAAATTAGCATGAATATTGCCATTATGAACTTTAATACTATTAACACTTCTCCTATACTTATTATTTTGAGATCTTTTTCCTGCTGGATTCTTTATCTAATTATTTAGAGTGCATTCTTCTTTAGTATCTAGAATTTTATATTTTCTCTGTTTCCATAAACATACACAACCCATTATGATCTACCATATGCAACCAGAACACATCTTTTTATTTATTTCACTTTTTTATTGTTTACAAATAAAAAAATTTCACTGCATAAAGACTAAAATACAAATAAAAAATATATATTTATGAGGTGATAGCAATTAAAAGTACCTTATTAATGTTTCCACAGGAGTTTGCATTACTTCAAATCTTTGTCTAGGAAATGGGTCACATTCTTTATCTAAATTAAACAAAATAATCAAAAACCAAATATAAATAAAAATATAAATAAAGAGCAAATTTTGGTACAATAAGTTTAATTTTATTAAAAGAAAACTGTTTACTGTTTAATGATGCTGGATTAAAAGTATCTCCTGCTTCGAGTATATGTAGTGGCCCAGAAGTGTCATCTGATTGTATCTAAAATAATTCTAAACACTTTATCATCTTTTAAATTCTTGCATGATTGAGACCTAAATTATTAGGTTTTGGTCCAATAAACATACAGTAAATTTTTTAACTCTATATAAAAATCAAGTTGAGAAATTAAAAAAAAAAATTTACATTCGTAACAATTTACCCATTTGATGGGAAACTAAGTTTGAATCCAAAGACTATTCTTTCATGTGCTTTCGTTTAGCACCAATTCACTCTATTGGCTTTCTTTTTGTTCTATATCGCTCTCCTTCACCTCAAGACTGCACTCTTTTTGATGTTATTTCTGATCATACTGACCAAGCGATTCTCTTTATCCATCAGCTAATATAGTTGTTTTCGGTGACTTTAATGCTCACCATACTGAATGGCTTGGCTCAAGTCTTAGTGATTCTGCAGGCATCAAAGCCCACAACTTTTGCCTTTCTCAATCCCTAACTCAAATAGTCATCTTTCCAACTTGCTTTCCAGACAACCCAAATCATTTACCTTCTCTACTCGACTTATGTCTTGTTTCTGGTCCTAGTCAGTGCTCAGTCTCTCTACATTCACCCTTAGGTGCTTCTGATCACAGTTTGATCTCTCTAAAACTAATATCTCATTCTTCTTCATCATCTGAATACCCCAATTATCATACCTCTTACAACTACAGTAAAGCTGACTGGGATTCTTTCCGTGATTTTCTGCGTGATGGCCCTTGGGTAGACCCTCTTTTGTCTTCCTATCGACAAATGCGCATCTTACATAACTTCGTCGATTCAGGCTGGCATGGAATCTTTTGTTCCCTCTTGACGATTCCAGGTCAAGCCTTACTCTCCTCCATGGTTTTCCTCACACTATGGTGCTGCGATTGCCAATCAAAACCGTTACTTCTATATCTACTAGCGAAACAAAGTTGAATTGTTTGCTAAGAACTTTCATCAATATCATCTCTTGATTCCACTAGTTGTGTTTTACCTAATATTGCCAACTAACAGGTTGATCCATTGCTTGACATTCATATCACTCCAGCTTCTGTATCTAAAGTGATTTCCTGCCTAGACTCTTCTACAGCTTGTAGCCCGGAAAACATACCTGTTATTGTCTTGCAGAAGTGTTCTCCGGAGCTGTCATCTATACTCTCAAAATTATTCAACTAGTGCTTATCAGAGTCTTGTTTTCCAGCCTGCTGGAAAGCGGCATCTGTTACCCCCTATCTTCAAAAATTCTGGAGAGCGATCTGATTCGACTAACTAACATTTTATTAGTCTTCTTCCTATCATAAGCAAGGTCTTTGAATCTTTAATTAACAAACACTTTCTCATTTTGAACCTAATAACTCACTTTCTGACCATCAATATAATAATGGATTTTGATCTTCTCGTTCTACAGCTGATTTGCTAGCAGTAATAACTGATAGGTTTTATCTTGCATTAGATAAAGGTGGAGAGGTCAAGGCCATTGCTCTTGACATTTCAAAGGCTTTTTATAAAGTTTGGCATGCTGGTCTTCTCCATAAGCTTTCTTCTTATGATGTATCTGGTAACATCCTTAAGATTATTGAATTTTTCCTTTCCAATCGTAGTATAAAAGTTGTCCTTGATGGACAGCACTCTTCTTCTTATTCTGTAACTTTAGGGGTTCCTTAAGGTTTTATCCTTGGCCCTATACTCTTTTTAATTTACATTAACGATCTTCCAGATATTCTCACATCTAAGGTGGCATTGTATGCTGATGATACTACCATTTATTCTTGTCGTGATAAGAAACCAACACTCTCTGATTGCTTTGAGGGGGCATTTGAGCTTGAAAAGGATCTCACTTTTGCTACAGCATGGGGCTCACAGTGGCTGGTGAACTTCAATACAGATAAAACTCAATTTATTTCAGCCAATTGTTATCGCAATAATTTAGATCTGCCTATATTTATGAACGGTGATGTACTTGATGAGTCACCTACTTTTCATCTTCTAGGATTAACTCTTACTTCCAATCTTTTTTTTTTTTTTTTGTTATTCACCTCCTCAAGGCCAAGAAGGCCACTACAGATGAGGAGGCTACTTATTAATGGTTATAACCCTCTCTCAACTCTATAGCTCCAAAACACGAACCTTGACGAACAAGGCCGCTGCGCGGAGAAACAAGTTGAGCGCGGTACTACCAGGGGTGTAATGGGGATCAAACTCAGAACCTCTCGCTTATGAAGCGAGCGCTTTACCACTACACCACTACCACATATCTTTCTTGGAAACCATATATCAAATCAGTTGCAAAATTAGCATCTGCTAAGGTTGCATCTCTTTATCGAGCTCGTCACTTTCTTACTTAGGATTCTATTCTCTATCTCTATAAATCTCAAATCCGGCATTGTATGGAACACTGTTGCCATATCTGGGGCGGATCTTTTTATGATGCCCTTTCTCTTTTAGAGAAGGTGCAAAAACACATTGTAAACATAGTTGGACCTGCTCTTGCAGCCAACCTCCAACCATTATCACATTGACGCAATGTAGCTTCTCTTTCTCTTTTCTACAAATACTATAATGGGCACTGCTCTAAAGAGCTAGCGTCTCTTGTGCCATCTATTAAAATTCATTCTCGCGTTACTTGTCATTCAATTAAGTCTTATCCTTTTTCTGTGACTGTTCCTAAGTGCTTCAAAAAGGCTTATTCACCTAGTTTTTTTCCTCGAACATCAGCTCTTTGGAACTCGCTTCCTTTATCTTGCTTTTCTGATTCATATAATTTGCAATCCTTTAAGTCGTCCGTTAATCCTTATCTTGCTCTACAATCTTCATCTTTTCTCTTTCAGTAACTTCCAACTTTAATTAGTGGCTGCTTACAGCCTTGATGGAAGCAAAGATGCTTAAAAAAACAAAAAAAAACAAAAAAAAAAAAACTTAAGCTCTGAAAATTAATAAAGAAAAAAAAAAATTTAGCCTTTTTTTTTTCTTAATTTAATTTTAAATAAATGATTTTTAATTATCAATTTTTTAATCATCTTTTTAATCATTTGTGTTTATCTTGCTTAGTTTTATCTGAAGATAAGGAGCTTTAAAGGTATTTCTTGAATAGATGAATTTACTGGTGGAAGTAAATGTTACTTAAGTTATGCTAATAACAATTTTTATTGTATATATAATAATATTATATATAGACAAAAACTTTTAACATATTTACTATTATCTTAATTTTGATTCAAATATTAACATAACAGTTTATTTAACTTTTACTTAAGGTTACTAAATAATTTTTAAAATGATTTTAAGGCGCCTTTTAATCTAAAGATAATTAAAGAGATAATTATAGTTAACTTAATAATTTAAAAAATATGTTATTTTTCTTTGATTAAAAAACATATTATATTTTAAAAAATATAATACTATTTTTTAATCATTAGGCATAATTTTAAAAAATTACGCCTGATAAATAAGTTACATTTACTATGGATTTTTTCAAACATTAAAGACATTGAAGTTTAAAAATAACTAGATCCTGATAAAACTTTTATTAAGATATGGTAATCATTATTTTTATTATTAGTCAAAAAATTTAAAGTCAAAAAGAATATGGAAAAGAAACAAAACTTTCTGAAAAAGTTACTTTTTGTTTTTACGTTTTCTTTAAATAAATAAAATTGCAAGCTCAAGATCAAAAGTTCATTAATAAAAAATTAAATTTTTGCAATTTGTTATTAAGACTGAAACTTTTACTTTCGTTGATTAATTATCAAAAACAGTTAATTGCCAACAAACAAAGTTAACTTTACTCTGAACGGATATTTTAAAATCGTTCTATCTTTCGAAAAAGCAAACTTTTCACACATTCCACTGTTATAAAATTTTGTATTAAGTTTTTAATCTAAGTTTTATAAAAATTTTTAAACTAAAATTCAGTTAGGAACCAAAGGACAACTATGCCACATAATTACTTGAAACAAGCAAGTGTTTTTTAATTCATTTTATTATCCTGAAGAAACTAACTTTTTTACTAAATTATAATTGCTCTGTTCATTAAGAGCTTTAAGTACTCTATTTGTAGAATGCAATAACATAATTGATATATATATATATATATATATATATATATATATATCAATTATGTTAATGCATTCTACAAATAGAGTACTTAAAGTTCTTAATGAACAGAGCAATTATAATTTAATAAAAACACTTACACTACCGTTCATAGTTATTCAAATGACATTAACTTTCTTAAAAAAATATTTTTTATGTTTATTAACAATTTTTTATGTTTTATGAGAATAGAAACAGGAGTAAAAAACGGCATGTAACATAGCTGTAACCTTAGCAGTTGTTAACTTTAGAAAGGATTGGATATATGGTTTCCATAAAAAGTAAACAGTATATGATAATCTGACTTAGTACTAATTATTAGGATAAGAATACCAACAATTACAATTATTAGCAATAAAATAAGTTGAGATATTGTTAGTATTGAAATAATTATTAAAACAAACTTACTTCTTTGCATCGTGTAAAAGATACGGCACCAGACCCAAGGATAATGACATCCCCTTCAACTACTAAATTCCATGGTAAGTTTACTACATGACCATCTCTATATGTCCAAACTAATGTAAAGGATCTTGAATCTGGTAAAGTAAGACTTGGATATTGGTTGTCTGACCAAGTAACTGTTTCTAAAAATATATAATACGAAAACTAAAAAGAAACAAAAAATAGAAAAAAAGGAATAACTTCATTTTATTATTCTTTAAATATAAAGTAAATATAAAATAAAAAATAAAAATATAAAGTAAATATAAAATAAAAAATAAAAATATAAAGTAAATATAAAATAAAAAATAAAAATATAAAGTAAATATAAAATAAAAATTAAAATATAAAGTAAATATAAAATAAAAAATAAAAATATAAAGTAAATATAAAATAAAAATAAAAATATAAAGTAAATATAAAATAAAAAATAAAAATATAAAGTAAATATAAAATAAAAATTAAAATATAAAGTAAATATAAAATAAAAATAAAAATATAAAGTAAATATAAAATAAAAAATAAAAATATAAAGTAAATATAAAATAAAAATTAAAATATAAAGTAAATATAAAATAAAAATTAAAATATAAAGTAAATATAAAATAAAAATAAAAATATAAAGTAAATATAAAATAAAAAATTAAAATATAAAGTAAATATAAAATAAAAATTAAAATATAAAGTAAATATAAAATAAAAATTAAAATATAAAGTAAATATAAAATATATGTATAAAATGTAGAGATATTCGACAAAATCACAAATAGTGATTTTGTCGAATATCGAATATTGGGCTATACACTTGACTGAAGCACCAAATATTTGGCAAAACTATCACAGCACGCATTATTTGTTGTTACATTAAATTGTTGTTACACCAATCGTTACTCTTCAAACTATTCAAAATGATTACAAAAATAACCAACTCAAGTTTATCTTGCATATCAGAGGTTGCTATAGATATAGCAAAAAGAACTACAAACTTATTGAAAATCTTCACAATAACCTGAACTTAAAACATAGTTTAACTTTAATGGGAATGTCAACTGTATGGTTGCATTTTTTATTGATGCACATTCTGAAACTAATTTTAAGAGATTAGTTAAAACACAACAAGAAAAACAAAAACAAAAATTTTAAATGCTCTGAGAAAGATTAAGTCAGTGTAAGCTTAATCCTTCTCAGTGATAGGCTGCACAACAGCAATGAACCATCACCGATGTCTAGTGGCACTGGTGATGGTTTATCTTCATTCCACCTTCTCCAAGGTTCCTTCCCCAATACAAAACAAACACTCAATTATTATTAAATTCTGACTAGCAAATTCAAAATTCTTTATAAAAATTTTACATTCTTAATTCAATGAAATAAAATACTTTGACAAATTTATAGACAACCCCTTATATCAGGAACTGTTATTTGCTACCAACTCAAAGGAATAATGAATTTTTTTTTGTATAAAATTATTGTTAAAATTAACACAAAATAAATTTCTCTCATAATACAAAAAAAATCATAGGGTGAGTGAGCAATTTTTTTTTTTTTAAGACTTCATTTAGACCCTAGAAAATATTTTTCTTAAAATGAATGCAACTTAAACATATTCCTCTTCACTTTAATATTAAATCTTAATTCTAATTAGATCGTTCACTTTATTTTTAACCTTTTATTCACTTTTATTTTCCACCATTAATTCTTTGTTAACACACACAGATATACTTATATATATATATATATATATATATATATATATATATATATATATATATATATATATATATATATATATATATATATATATATATATATATACATATAAATATATATAAAAAATAATATATATTTTCGTGTGTGTGTATGTATATATATATATATATATATATATATAAATATATATATAAAATAATATATATTTCTGTGTGTGTGCGTGTGTGTGTGTGTGTGTATATATATATATATATATATATATATATATATATATATATATATATATATATATATATATATATATATATATAAATTCAAAAATAGTCAGAACAGTGAAACAAGTAGAAAATCCAGTAAATCTTTTTTCTCACCATATTTTTATTAAAAACAATAATTACCAAAAAAAAACTTTCGTTGCTAAGCTCAAGAAAGATGTAAAGTTAGAAAAAAGGTTCAATTACACTTTTGTGGGCACAATGACAAGTATAAACATGGTTGTCGAATCGATCAGTTGATAAGCCAGTTCTGCAACTGGAAATATGTCCATTTATACGTAATCTTGAATTATTAGTTTTACCAGTATATGTTTGTTTTTTGCATGTTAAACATTTTAGGTAATAAATTACATTTTTGCTGTTGCATGTGATGCGACTTTTCACTTTCCAAATAGTACCGTTACTTGTTTTAAACTTATCTATTTCTTGAAGGTATAGTTTGCAAATTTTGCACCGAATATCTTTGCATTTAAATATGCCAATCTTCTTACTAGTTACTTCAATATTTGAAGAAGTCTTCTTAGTAAGTTAGGAGGTTGTTTAAAAGCTAATACCAGGTGAATATTAAAAAAAAATTTTTTAATTCTTTCATTATAAGATACTTTGAGCAAAAAGTTAGCTTCTGTTATAAAAGGTTCGCAATTGAGAGTACTATAGAATGTTGTCACTAAAGGAAACATTTCTTTAGATTCTTTTTTTGGTGCTGGTCCTTGTAGTTTTGCATTATGGAATGCTTTTTCTATAATTTCATCAAGGTATTCGCAATCTTTTAACCATGACTTTAGTACTATTAGGCG
>NC_088922.1:69530000-69715000 GCF_038396675.1 Hydra vulgaris | reverse complement strand
TCAAGGAGTGAAGGTAAATAATTAGGGTTGCTAGCAAAACCAGTCACAAAGTTAACTATCCAAGTAAGAGATTGAGAAACACAGAAGTTATAGGCTTTAGTGCCAGCAAGGTTAGTGCCATTAGAGCTGAGCCATTCAGTGCTATGAACATTAAAGTCACCAATAACAACAATATTGCCAGAGGGATAAAGAGGACATAGTCAATTTGATCATAAATTACATCTAAAGAGTGCAGTCTTGGGAAGAAGGAGAACGATAAAAAACAAACAGAAAGGTGATAGAGTGAAGAGGTGCTAAGCGGAAGCACCTCTTCACTCTAAAGATATTTTAAAACAGCAAAGATATTTTAAAACAGGTGGTGGGGATAGTTTTAAATGTTAAATATTTTGGGTTACTTTTGGCATGATCTAAATTTAAAGAGAACTTGACTCATTCATAGATAGAGCACGGCCTTGTAACATAGGACTCCTTATGTGGCCCTGACAATGTGCGCCAAAAGCATTAACAGGGTCACCATCCATGTGCAACATTGCACTGTTAATACTCTGTTATTTTGCAACTGTTGATGGAATCAGCCTCTTAGAGCTACCATAGAGTTCGTGAAACTTAACTACGAGCCAGCCTCAGAACCATTAAACTGAGTTTAAAAGCTGTACCCTCATTAGGAGTTAACAGGAAGAGTTGCATAGCCACTAATAAGGAAGCACAAGCCAAAAATTTTGAGAAGAGTCAAGAAGATCCAGCATTCATCATCCTAGGCAAAAAACAATGTAACACAGATTTACATATATACCAGCCTAATAGATGAAGAAGGGATTTGAGGCTGGTTAGCAGAACTATTTTACTTACCCCTAAAGTCTTTGCCTAGGATGCCTCCTACAAGACAGTAGATGGATGCAGTTAACATCTGTCTAAGATGAGCATTTTTATCAAGACACCTCCTCTAGCCTTTACTCAACCAAAAGCCCTAAGGCAAGCAATTTATAAGTCAGAGTTTGTTTCTCCAAGCCTTTTCCTAAAAAAGCACACCCTACAAAACAGTAGAGCATGAGGCAGGTTGTACTGGGTTACATAATACTAGTAGCAGGGTGATCGTGATGATCCTGACCTGACCTGGATTAATTAAAAGAAGCTACTTCCTGCAAACAGTACCTTAAAAGATTGGACATGGTATTTTGGAAATGCATTAGGAAAAACACTACATCTAACAAAATACTAGAGATAAGAGTAAACATAGGCTTTATAGCTAGAGCGTCTAGTTAGTTAATGAGGGCACACTGCATCAAAACATATATCTTTTACGACTAATAATAATAACACACACACTTATACATATGCACAAACTTTTGGATATTAAAATTAGGAAAGAGTGGAATAAGTTGTTTTTTAAAAACAAAGTAAGATTGAAGAGCATTTAGGTCATAGGGATATTTATTCCAAGATTTTATACTTTGTTCCATAAACTAAAATTCATTCTTGTTTAACTAATTCTCATTTGTCAAGTCTTATTTGTTTTTTTATTGTTATTAAATTACTTAGTAATTTTTGTTCTTAAATTATTAAATTTTATTATAAATTGTGATAAATTGTTACCATTAGATGATATAACAAAAATAGAATAGGAATCAAGTTTTTTTTGGCTTTCTTTTTCCGTTAGTGGACTTATATTGTGCATTTTCAGGCTTTTTATTGGTTATTAGGTATTGGTATTTGATAGTAATTTTTACAATGTTTTCCCAAATAAAACTGCCTATTTATAACAATATTTGCAGGTAGGTTCATCATGTTTGCAATTTTTTGAAATGTGTCCGTACATGACATGACAGTTGTAACAAATAATGACATTTATATGATTACGAATATGAACTACCTGCTGATTCACAGATAACTTTTATTTAACTTCACAGAGAAATTTCTTTTCTCCATCAGGTAATTTTTTGTTTTTTCATCTACGTCAAAGATAATTAGTTCACTAGTTTTGTTTCTGATGAATAAATTTGGTTTTCAAAATGATAATTAGTTTAAAACTTATTTAGTTAAAATTACTCAGGGACAAGTTGGTGGGGATAGGGGCCCAGTAAAATTTGCTACCCTCTGACCATACTTAACCCTTTTTACAATATTTTGAGACTTCTTTCCTTGTCTGCTTTTTTTACATCTTAGAGTAAATTTTCAGCAATTTTGAATAAATATTTTTGACAAAATTAATTTTGGCCTAATTTTAAGTTATTCCTGATCACTGTGCACTGTACTAAATTTGCTATATTAAATAAATTTAATTAAGCGGCTGTTGTGGTTATAAAAAAATAATTTTTTTTTATGTTAATTACTTTTACTTTTTTAACTTTATTTTTTTTTTTTAAGTATTTTAAAAGCTTTTTTAAAAGACTGTCCAGCTTATTGTTCTTGCTTTTGGACAAAGCTTAAAATAAAACTGCTTTGAATTTTGCAATTTTATTTTAAGCTTTGTACTTTAGCTTCTTATATTCAGCGCGGTTGTTGTTAAAAACCAATTTAACCAACTAACTGAAATAAATGTTGTCTGCAATAGACTAATTGAAATTACAGACAGACAAGTTTTATTAATAGCTATTAATAAATAAACAAAAAAAAATTTAATTTTTATTTCTGTTAGAGTGGTTGTTGTGACCAGGGCCGTCCCGTGTAAGGATACCCCCCTCAAGCTGTTATAAATGCATTTGAGTTCGCGCATTTGTATATTTAAATCAGCTTATTGTCTTAAGCTCTTTGTGTGGGACAACGACCGGAATAGCGTTTTTGAGAAAATTAAAGTTGAAAGTTCGCATAAATTAAAAATGTCATAAATTCAGTTTGATGAAGAAGTTAGTGGTTATTTTCTGTTTTTAAATACATAATACAGTTTAGATTACGGTTACAAATTTTCACATTAAATAAATTTCAGTAACTCTTTAAAAATAAAAAAATAGAAACATAACTGAAAAATCAAAAAGGTACCAACTCTTAATTAAATACAAAATTTTGTATCTGCTTTACGTTTGGGGCAAACTGGAACTGTTTTTAGCATTTTATTTATATGTCCAACTTGTTTGCAGTAAGAACATGTGGACGGCTTTCTTTTAACCGGAGGCAAACCCATCGAAAAATCTAGAATGCCAACCGTTTCTTGAACTGTTTTGCAAACATTTGTCAAAAATTTGTTTACTGTATCTGTCTCTGCATGCTCTAAAAACTTTTATTTGTCTAGTTTTTTTGCCGCACCTCAATCCTTTGGAACTCTCTTCATGTTTTCTTGACTCATACGACCTTTTCATGTTTTCATTTTCATGTTTTCATTTTCATGTTTTCATTTTCATGTTTTCTTGACTCATACAACCTTTAACTTTTCAAGTCTTCTGTCAAATGTTTCCTTGCTCTATAACTTAACTCTTTTTTAACGCATTTTCTAAATTTAAATAATTTTATGAAATTTTAGTATATGTATTTTCCACATTACATCATGATTATTTGTCAAACCTTGTTTTTTTGAAACTTTTTTATAAAACTGGTCAACAATGGGCAAGAACTAATTTTGGGAGGTCAAAATAGCATTTTTTGCTATTTTCCACGCTGTATATATACAAGACTTAATTCAACAGTCGGACATTGCCGCCCCCAGACTGTTTCTGAAATCTGATTTATGGGGGGCAACTAACCATTGTTCATTTTTACTGAAAAAATTAATAATAGTTTGTTGCCCTCCTCTAGGTGTCAAAAATGGTTAGAGGGGCAGCAATGTCCGACTGTATATATATATATATATATATATATATATATATATATATATATATATATATATATATATATATATATATATATATATATATATATATATAAACTTATATGTATATATATTAAAAAATTGCCAAAAAACTTGTAAAATTACTTTTTTTGAATTTTTTGTTTAATTTTGCTTCTTTAAAGTACTAGGTTGACCTACATTTTCAAGAGTTTTTTTTTTCCCAAAATATTAGGGACTTGTTGAAATAATAAAGAGTCTAACAGCACCTCATATACATATATATATATATATATATATATATATATATATATATATATATATATATATATATATATATATATATATATATATAATATATATATAAATATATATATATATATATATATATAAATATATATATAAAACACTTTTATATAGTTAAATGGTTTTTTAGTAAATCAATAGTTAAAAACTTTGTGAAGTCCAGCATGTAACGTATTAACACATATTAGTAACGATTAACACATATTAGCCAGGGTAGTTTTAAAATTCTTTTTTTTTTTTTCAAACCAAAGAACTTATAAATATGTATACAAAAAACATAAATACAAAAACTTATAAATACTAGAAAAATATTAAGAAAAATGTGAAACAAAAAAAAAGGTGAGAAATGCAATTTTTACATTAATAGCATTACAAAAGTTTTTTAGGATTTAAAAACCAAAAATTTAAAAATAAAGAACAGTCCCAAAATTCTCAGACATCTGAAAAATCAATTAAGCATGCTGAAATTAATATAAGATTTTAATAACTGAAAAAAATAAATTAACATTTGTGCAACAAAAATACTAACTTTAATTCTTTCATTGCAATTTGTAAAGGATCTGTTTCTCCCTCCAACTCTACCATTACTGGTGCATTCATGCTGTAAATCAAATATTAGTACACATAAAATCAAATATATAAAATAATTAACTACAGAGAAGTTCTGACTTGCTACAACAAGATTTCTGTGATGAGGTTTATTACAAACATTAACACAGAAACCGACAAACAACACAGAAACTTGAAAACCATGCTATTTGAAAATTAAAATAATGAGAAAACAGGCTAAATATATATGTTTTTTTTTTTTTTCTTTTTTTTTTCACAAACTGTAGGGTTTTATATCTTTAATAAACTTCCTTGGGTTTTACAAAACCATAAAACCCTGAATAAATTCATTTGGGTTTTCTCAGAACTTTTCTCAAATTTTCAAAATAGCTTTTCAAGATTTTTACAGGTAGTTTCACATATATGAAAAAAACATTTAAGAAGTTAAAATTATATATACTTTAGCTTTTATAACCTTATTTGTAATGCTCTGGTTCCTAAAACCCTGGCTCTTTCATACTTTGTCATATAAGGTGTTGTTACCCTCTTCTTTTGTTGTTGAGATGCTTCTAAAATCAAAATAATTTTATTGAGTTGTTTTGCAGCTTATTAAAAAAAAAAAGGATAAAAAATAACTTATAAATTTTGTATTATTAAAAAAAAAAAAAATTGTTTTTTATTAAAACTATTTGCAGAAAAAATAGAAGAAAAAAGCTTAAACATATGCAGAATAAATTCTAGAAAAAACAGGGTTGATATTTTTTAATTTTTATACAAAACTTTAGCCTTATATTAAATTATTAGGATTACCATCTTAGGTTTATGAGCTCCTCCTGCCTTTCTTACACGACTAAATGTGGAGGTATATATCAGAGGTTTCCTTTTCCTTGGTGTGTTGTCTTTTTCAGGACTACACAGCAAAATTTGTTTATTCATTTCACAGTACCATATAGCAGCTAATTAAATGTAATCATCTACTAGTCATCACTAGCTGCTAGCACTATTTAAATAGCCATGATACAGTGGTTAGCTGGTATGGAAACTCGATTATATGAATGACAACATAGTTCTGTGCAACAATATCATTAGCTTGATAATATTTTAAGTTGAGCAATCAACAAATGAATGGATATGATGGTATGAAACATGGGTGAATCATCAATAAAACTTTTACTAACAGTAAGCATGTGTATAATTTATAAACTTTTTATTTTATACACTTTAATGAAATCTTGAATTTTGAAGCTAGATTTAAAAATTAATTCTCATCAAAGTTGTTTTTTTGTGTTCAATAGTTTAGTCTTTTTTATTTTTTCAAAGGTGCTCAACTTACCCCTACTAGACAAAGAGACACATTAGTGAGGTTTTAAAGAGAACAGTAAGACTTAAAAAAAAAACAGCTAATTTTAATCAAAAGTCCAATAAATTGTTAAAATATTAACAGTTAAGTGATGGCAGATAAAAAAAATTATAAGCATCCAATAGAAAAATTGCAAAAAAATTTTTTTTTTAACTTTTTTAATCCAAATAGAAAAAGTGCCTGTGTATCTTACTAAACTGCTTTATAACAATCTTTTGTTCCGTACCTGTAGATGGAAGAATGTCTACTTCTGGCAAGTCATCTGGCTAAAAATCATATTAAAAAATAACTTTACATGAGTAGTTCTACACAAGTGAATAAGTTACACAAATACATTACAAAAATCAATAAATTATACAAGTAATCAAGATACACAAATAATTATAAACATACAAATATTTTGAAATATTTGTATATTTGCAACAACAAGAAACAAGAAATAGTTGTTTTACTGAAAATACTGCAATTAAAAAAAAAATGACAACAAAAAATTTAAAAACATTCCCAGATAAATCATATAATGAAACCTTATGGAAAAAAAATGCTACACTTTATAAGAGCCTTTAATATGACAAGAGCAATAGCCCTTACCTCACTGCATCCATCTTATGCATGATAGAACCTTTCTATTATAACAGTTAAACAAGTCAGAATTAGAGGATAGAAACTGATAAAAAGACTTAAAACTCAGATCTTGCAAGTAAGAAAAATTCTACCAAGAAAGCCCATTGGGAAATTGTTAGAGAGGCCATAGCAACATCTAGAGTTTTTAAAATTGAAACTATAAATGTCATTTTCCAGCTTGTTAAATTGTTTGTTAAATAGTTTTGAAAGAATTGAATAGAGTTCTGGAGAATAGTATTGTAAGACAGCTAAATTAGATTACAGTTAAATTACAGTCATTAGATTCAAGAGGTAAATTAAAGGGAAAGCTCTGCACAAATAGTTCTGCCTTATGCTTGATAATAAGATCAGATGTATAAAAGACTAGATGTTAGACTTGACTTGTGAATAACACTTTTAGAGATTTTTTAAAAAGTTTTTCAAAAATCTAATTTTTGAGGTAAAAGAATAAACTGAGAATATAAGAGTTTGACATTTCTACACACTTTTAAAAGATCAAAAAAAATGTGCTGTTTACATATAGCCAAAAGATCAAAAATAGCATGAAGAGCTTTATCAAGTACTAACTTGGTAAAGCTCTTCTTCCTGATGGCTGATACATATTACTATAGTATTGTAAGTTCTAAACATTTACTTAATAATCTTAAAATACTATTGGTTCATGGTAAAAAAGACCTTCTTTTGTTTTTGTTGTGTCTTCTTGTGTTGTACTTAGTGGAGTAACTAGGTTGGAGCAGGCATGGCACATGCAATGGACGTTAACTGAGGAAGGAGGAGGGCGCAAAAGAGTTAAAATAAAAATTAATTTTTATAGAGATAATATTTATTTATCTATAAAAATTTTTTTTAGAGATATAAATATGGATTAAGGCAGTAGTATGATCAAAATACCAGAAGTTATGATTTATTGAATATAACTTTTAGAAAGTTAGAGATTGACAATATGAATTTACTAATAATAATTTATTTAATGTTTACGAGATTGCAGTTCACAGTGCTATGATAATGCTGCTGTTATGGCTGACACAAGACTGGTGTTTACCAAATAATCATTAAAAAAAAAAACAGCAGTATTTGTGAATTGTGATAATCATTTACACAATTTGTTAGGTGTTCATGTACCAAAGAAGAAGTAATGTCAAATTTTTTTGAAACCATTAATTCCCTTTATGTTTCCCTCTTTTAAGTTACTGCTGGAAAAATCAACAGCCTGAATATTAGCATACAATTTTATAACATTTCTTGGGTTTTAAAACAAGATCTTAATTTGTATTGACCGCATTCAAAAGAGGTTGCAGGATCATAGGACAGATTTTAAAGGAGATTTTGCAACAAATTTAGAAGATTTTCTTTGCAAAAAATATAAATTTTGAACAAAAATAGAGGATTTTAGAGAATTTTTTTTTCTTTAATGTTTAATGTCCATTTCCACACTCGTGTGGTTTAGACAGATTTCTATAATATAATTTTCCAAGTTAAATGGCATTACGGAAGAGTTTTTTGCAACTTAATGCCCTTCTTAACTTTAACTGAACAGGATCTACAAGAAAAAGTTAATGGTACAGCACTTTTTTTAAATTGGGATTAAAAACCTTTCAATTTTTGTGGTCAAAAACAAATACTTGATGGAAATAATTGATTTCAGGATAATGAATGAGTCAAAAAACAATATAATTATTGCACTAATTAATAAAAATATATATATATCTAAATAGTTAATCAAGATAATTTAAAGGCATAAGCATACAAATATACTATGTATTAAAACATCCTAATATTATTTTTAGACATTAAACACCCCTTGTGCTAACTGGGAACTTGATGTTGAAATTTTTAAAAATAAAAAATGCTAATATTTGCCAACTTTTTTAACACAACATAACTACTATTTACCATTCATTTTTGAAATCTTTTAAAATTTTTCATTTTAAGTCTTTTATATTAAAAACCTTTCATTTTAAAAACCTTTTATTTTAAAAATCTTTCATTAGATCTAGTCTTTAAACTTTTTTCTGCAAAGGTTGAACCTTTTTTCATCAGCTTAAAATTCATTTTTTATTTCACTTTTATAATAAAATGCAATTTAAAAGTATAAACCAACTAAAAAATATATTAGAATATTTTTTTTACCATTTCTTTCATTTTTTATAATAAAATGCAATTTAAAAGATTTCGTCAAAAAATGAAGTTAAAGATTTATATCTTAATTACTTAACAACAATGACGTTAGTGCAATAACAAAGTTGTTGTGCTAACATATAAAATGTTACATAAAAAAACATATACAATTAATAAACAGTTAAAAAAAACAAAAACAATTGAGCACAGTACTACCAGAAACAGTGGGAATTGAACTCAGAACTTCTCGCTAATAAAGGGAGCACTCTACCACAACCGCATTTGATTATATTTTCTTAGAGATAATTACTTTTTAGAGGAAAATAGAGGATTTTTGTTTACAGTATTTGAGTTAATAATTAGAGATAATATAATTACTTTTTAGAGGAAAATAGAGGATTTTTGTTTACAGTAGCCAAGTTTACAGTATTTAAGTTGTATTCAAGTGCAATTAGAAAATTTTATTCAACCAAATAAAATTTATTGCACAAAATACCAAAATGAGCACTATTAAATTTTTGTTTTATATATAAAATAAGGATTTGATAACGGATTTGATATATGGTTTCTAAGAAAGATCAGAAGAGTCAATCCTAGAAGGCAAAGGGTAGATGACTCATTGAGTACACTTTTGAGTTTTACACAATTGAGTACAACTTTCATAAATATAGGAAGATTTAAATTGTTGGGATAACGATTAACTGAAAAAAATTGAGTTTTATCTGAGTTAAAGTTCACCAGCCACTGAGATCCCCATGCTGTAGCAGAAAAGAGATCCTTTTTAAGGTCAAATGCTCCCTCCAAGCAATCAGAGAGTGTTAGCATTTTATTTTTATTTTTTTGTTATTCTGTTTCACTCCTAACAAGGCTGCAAGCAACAACTATAAAGTTGGAAATTACTACCAAAAAAAAAGAATAGAGTTATAGAGCAAGGAAACGGTTTACAGAAGACTTGAATCAGGAAATCATGAAGATGAGTTCAAAACAGTTAAAGTGCAGGGGAAAAAACTAGACAAATAAAAGTTTTTAGAGCATGTAGGAACAGATACAGTAAAAGAATGAAACTTTGCTGAATGACGGAGTCAAGCGAATGAATTTTGAATAGTGGAATTAACCAAAATTTTAATTAACTACATCCAATTTTAAATGCTTAAATTTCATGAGAGAATCAATAAATAAAGACTAAAATAATCTTGGCGTGATTCAAGATTTGTTTATTTATTTGAAATCAATTTTCTAGAAATCTAACCGTAGGAATTCAAATTTTTTTTTTTTTAAACACTAAATAAATATGTAATCTTGAAAGTATTTTTCTGGTTAAATTTATATTACATTTCTTTTTACATAACCTGAAAATCTTTTCATAATAAATAAAAACAAGTTAGTAGATGTGTTTCCTTTGTGGAAATATTTCCATGTGTAAATTAATTGATATAATTTTATTGTATCAATAAATTTACATTAAAAAAATAATTAATAATTAGTTTTTGTTCCAACAATAATAGTCAAAATACCAATGTTGACGACAGCACAATGCAGCAGAATGATTGTTATTTTTAATATTATGTATAGACAAAAAAGATACAAATCGATAGATTTTAGAGGCAGAAGGGTGCAAATGGGTTTAAGCATCCAAACCATTTAGCGATCTTGAAAGTATATTATTTGAAACAATTGCGATCGTTAATCTTTTTATTCCTGGATAAAAGTTTTTATGAATTAAGGTTTCATGTTTTATCATAGAAAAATAATCTGGTCATACAAATATTTTGATTATGAATTCTTTTTATATTCTACTTTCAAAAAACTTAAAAAATATCTGAAAAGTTACCGTAATGAGCAATAATTGGAAAAAATTGCATAAATTTGCGATTTTGTAGACAATTTTACATATGTTATTACTGTAGATAGTAGTTTTTCTGTTAATAAAACAATAGCTACAAAAATCAATCTTTTTTTAACATTTAAATATATTCAAAACTTTTGTATTCTGAACCTTTTTTGTTACATCTTGAATTGTTTACATGTATATTATTTTTTTGTTACATCTTTAATTGTTTACATGTTATAATTTTGAATGTTTAATTTGTATATCTATCATTAAACCTTTTTTAATTTCAAATAACTGAACAAAATTATATTTTCATGATCTATTAAAACATTAATTATACAAAATGAATGCTAATTTAAAATATAATAAAAATAACTTCTTTAAATTATTCTTTTATATAACATTAGTTTTATAAATAATATTGCATGCAAAAAATTTTTATCTATTGTATTTTTGTGAAGAAATAATGAACTAATTTGTTACTACATTTAATTAAGAATCATTTAAATTTGTTTAATTTTATGATACCATGATTTATAGAAAAGCAAACTATAATTTTTGGACACGCATAAAAAATTATATCTAATCTAAGTAAAAAAAAATTGTCAGATATCCTCCTTAAAGAAAATCAAAACACTTAAAAAACATAATGAAGCAGTTAAAATCTAGAATAAACCTAAAACTTAATAACCTAAAATAAAATAAACCTAAAAGTTTTTGTTAAATACTTAAAATAAATTGTAGTTACTTTTTTGATTTGAGCAATGAATACTTATAAATAAAGATGATAGCTCTTTTGAGCAGCGATCATGATGGTATTTGTAGAAAAGAGAAAGAGATGCAATTTTAAAACTATGGGAGACGCTTAAGCTTGGAAGATAGAGCTGGTCCAACTACGTTTATTATGCATTTTTCTTAGCATATGCTAACTTTGCAATTGATTGAACATATGATTTCCATGAGAGGTTAGTAGTGAAGGATAATCCAAGAAGATGTAAAGAAGACAACTCAGCAAGAGGGCTGCAATTTATTAACATAGGAATGTCGACAGTATTGCGATAGTTGTTTGCAGTAAATAGCTGAGTTTTGTTGCAGTTAAAATTCACAAGCCACTGCAAGCCCCAATCTGTTACAGAACTGTTACAGAACAGACTCAAGATCGATTGTCTGTTCTCAGCAATTGAAAAGAGAAAACCTTTTGTCAAGACAGGAGCATAAAGTTGAGTTGTCAGCAAATAAAGCCACTTTAGATGTAAGATTGTCAGAAAGATCATTAATGTAGATAAGAAACAAAACAGAATGCTAAACTTTATCGTAATTTTTAGAGTTTAATCAAATTTAATTAAACTATTTCTTTTTATTTCAATACTTATTTTAAAATTTAATCAAATAATTACTTTTTAGCGTTTAATTAATTATTTCTGTTTTAGGGTTTAATTTAAATTATTACATTTCAGAGTTTAAATAAATATATCCTTTTTAGGGTTTAATTGAATAGTTCCAATAAAAGCTTATTTATAAATATTATTTATAAATAAAATTAAATAGTCTTAATATAAGTTTAGTTTTGCTTTATCCAGTTTTTTACATTTCCATTTACATTTGTATATATGTAATAACAATAACAAAATAACAATCTTGCCTGGTCGTTATCGGGTTCTTCAAAATCATCTTCTTCAGCATCATCCCCATCATCATATCTAATTAAATATAAAATATTTTAGATAACTTTGAGATCTATTATTTCTCTCATCATTTAAGTCGCAGAATGCTTATGGAAAACTAAAAGATGCTTATAGAAAAGAGTGTTATTTATGGCAAACAAGAGACCACCATGTTGCAATTGCTGTTTTTTTTTTATTTATTTTTTTAAGAATAATTTTAAAAAAGGTGGTAAGAAACAGTAATTATGAATATATTTTTATAATTATTATTAAACAAATTCATTCCCAACAAGGCTGCAAACAACCACTATTAAGTTGGGACTTCCTAGAAGAAGAAAATTGTGTTAAAGAGCAAAGAAACGGTTGATAGAAGACTTCAAAAGTAGTAGGTTGTATGAGCCAGAAAACTTTGAGCAAGAATGAGTTTTGATCAACGAAACACGAGAATATCTTTTTTGATCAGTGACTATGATACCATTATAGAAAAGAGAAAGAGATGCAACCTTACAACAATGGGAGAGTGGCTTAGTAGATAGAACAGGTCCAACTACATTTACAGTGCATTTTGAAAAGTGAATCCTACATGGCAGCAGAACATGGGTCAGGTAGTACTGGATTACATGTTACTAATAGCAGGATGATTGTGATGATCCTGACTTAAAGTAGTTAGAATAAGTTACTTATGTAAGCAGTGAAAATGCATTAAGAAAAATATTTTATCTAAAGGAATACTTATATATAAGGTAAATGTTAATATATTTAAACTTGTAGTTGCTAGTTGGTAACTGAGCTAAGACTACATTAAAGATTCAAAAAGAACACAATATCTTTTTTTTTTTTTTTTTAATTCACCTCCCCAAGGCCGAGAAGGCTACTACAGACAAGGAGGTTACTTAATTGTGGTCATTACCCTCTCTCAACTTTTATAAAGTATGTACACAGGTATGGGAGAAAGGGTTGCTGGAAAACCAGGAAGTTCACTTCTTTTAGTGTTTACTTTGAAAGCAAATTCTACAAGGCAGCAGGACATGCAACAGATTGTATTGGATTATATGCTACCATTAGCAGGGTGATAATAATGATTATAGGCCTAATCTAACACCAAAAAAGTATTACTATTTAGATTAGATAAACAAATGTGCCTGAACGATGTCATAAACGAAGAATTATTAGGAAGTCATCATTTGGAATGAATCATAGAGATACTTAATATGCTAATAGTACAACTTATGAATTTCAAAAGGATGCGTAAGGACACAAGAGAAACAGCCCTTCAATTTCAATCATAAATAAATAGAAAAACTACAACAAAAGAAGATTAATGCATTGTTTAGGCTTCCTTTAAAAATTGCTTGATTTCAATAGATTAAATAAAAGTAGAAACTGGTATTACCATCGTCTATGGAAAAACATTGTTTGCAAGAGTACATAAATTAGATTCTAATTGGGCTGGCAAGTAGCTTCTTCTATCAAAGGTCAAAATATTGCATAGTCTTCAATGGTGCAGTACATATAATGAATGGACAATTGCCCAAAGAAAATGAGTCGCTTAGTCAGATTTTGCCTTTTAATGTGCTCTTTAATATGATTTTATATATATATATATATATATATATTTTTTTTAAACATCTTCGCTTCCAACAAGGCTGCAAGCAGCCACTAATTAAAGTTGGAAGTTACTGTAAGAGAAAAGATGAAGATTGTAGAGCAAGATAACGATTGACGGACGATTTAAAAGATTGCAAATTATATGAATCAGGAAAGCAAGATGAAGGAAGCGAATTCCAAAGAACTGATGTTCGAGGAAAAAAACTAGACGAATAAGCGTTTTTGGAGCACTTAGGAACAGTCACAGAAAAAGGAGACACTTAATTGAATGACGAGTAACACGAAAATGAATTTTAGTAGATGGCACAAAAGACGCTAGCTCTTTAGAGCAGTGCCCATTATAGTATTTGTAGAAAAGAGAAAGAGAAGCAACATTACGACGATGTGATAATGGTTGAAGGTTGGCTGCAAGAGCAGGTCCAACTATGTTTACAATGTGTTTTTGCACCTTCTCTAAAAGAGAAAGGGCATCATAAAAAGATCCGCCCTAGATATGGCAACAGTATTCCATACAAGGCCGGATTTGAGATTTATAGAGATAGAGAATAGAATCCAGAGTAAGAAAGTGGCGAGCTCGATAAAGAGATGCAACCAGAGCAGATGCTAATTTTGCAACTGATTTGATATATGGTTTCCAAGAAAGATTGGAAGTAAGAGTTAATCCTAGAAGATGAAGAGTAGGTGACTCATCGAGTACATCACCGTTATTAAATATAGGAAGATCTAAATTATTGCGATATTTAAAGGCATAGTAATCAATTTGATGCATTAAAGCCACTATTAAGAATAAAAAGAATATAAATGAATCGAGATGCTTCACTGTGCATACAGGAAGAACTCACATGATTATTGGCGTTATAGATCAATACCAGTTCAATGGGATTCTTCTTGATCATGCAAAGCCAAGTTGCATGGAATTGTTTCTAAATGGTAACTACCTAACTAAGTATATGTTAAAAAAAAGCAGGCTTGTCTTTGTCTGGTGATGCAGACAATTACGACCTAAATCCAATTGAATACCTTTTTATCAATACTAAATGTTACAAATTTTTAAAAAATGTGTAATGATAAAACTTGTTTCAATTTTTATACCAAATTTCTTAAACGATTTAATTTGGTGTTGACTGCATCAATATTTTTCAAAAAAGAAAAAAATTAGTGAAATTATTGATTTAATTTTACTAAAATCATTTGAATAGGGGCCATGATAGCACTAAGAGAAAAGAGAAAGAGCTGCAACCTTATAACAATGGAACAATGGCTCAAGCTTGAAAGATAAAGCAGGTCAAACTAAATTTACAAAATAATTTTGGACTTTATTTTCAAGAAGAGAAAGGACATCCTTAGAAGAACCAGTCCAAATATGACAACAGTATTCAGTACAAAGACATTAGGTTTCTCTAATGATATACAGAATACTGTTGTCAAATATGACAACAGTATTCCGTACAAAGACATGAGGTTTCTCTAATGATATATAACATGAAGTCAGGGATATAAGGCAAAATAAAATTCAACAAATTTAAACTATTTTGTTATTGTATTATTGTATTAAGCATATATTATCTTACACCTAAAACCTTATAAAAATTGATTAATTATCAAAATATTCTTATCTTTATCTTATATACCTTTATATCAATATAAACTTGTATTTAAAACTTCACAAAGCTTTAATAATAATGCTATTACCTAACTGTTATCATTTTATATAGATAACCTGATCTTACTTCGTTAATAACATTTCTTATTAAATCTATTGTTTTCTAAATTATTTTAAATTAGTTTATTGTCTTCACTTGTCTTTATAAAAACAATGTTAAAGCATATAATATAACATAATATTATATATATATATATATATATATATATATATATATATATATATATATATATATATATATATATATATATATATATATATATATATATATATATATATATATATATATATATATATATATATATATATATATATATATATATACAACATTTGCGTGTTGTCAGAAAGTAAAAACCATTAATTTAATTACAAACTAATCATTTTTTTAAAAAACCGCAAAAACACAAATTTAATTGACCAGAATGTTTTTAAAAACATTCTGAACGTTTTTAACAATATAAACAATGTTTTTATTTTTATTTTTTTTAATAAAATGTTTTTATTTTTATTTTTTCTACTGTAAATCATGCGCAAAGTGTTGCTACATCGACTATCTTATAGCCTGATTCGCAACAAAGTGCTGCTACATCAACTGACGAATAGCCTGACTCACAACAGAGTGCTGCTACATCTACTATCTTTTAGCCTGACTCGCAAGGGAGTGCTGCTACATCAACTGAGGGTTTGGTTGGGGCAGGCAGTCTATCAATTAATAAAAAAAAATTCTGGTCTTGCATTTTAATTTTTACTTTTTGTCAACAAAATACGGAAAAAAACTTCCTGACAACATATAAGAGTTCTATATATACATATATATATATATATATATATATATATATATATATATATATATATATATATATATATATATATATATATATATATATATATATATATATATATATATATTTATATATAAATTAGTAAAAACGCTTATCTAACTTTTGATTACTTCAACACTGTGTTTCACCATCAGCAGGTTCATCAGGAAGAATGTCTAAACATAGTCTCTTTTGAGTATTTTTTTATGTTTAAAAGTTTGTTTGTGTCGTTATGCCTATCACAAACAATCTAAATATATTTGGCAGTCTAAATAATATGCTGTCTAAATATATTTGGCAACTAAAAGAAAAAAAAATTAATTTTAAATTAAACTGGTCTATCCTAAAAACTGTGTCTGCGTATAATAACATTTCCAAAAAATGTATACTATGTTTACAAGAAAAATTTGAAATTATTACTCATTTAGATCAAGAAAATTTACTGAATAAAAAATCAGAACTAATTTTTAAATGCAGACATGAAAATAAGTTCCTTTTAAAAAATTATAAAAACAAGTGACCAGTCCAAATTTATCCTAATTCTAAGGAATTCTTTTCATGATTTTTTAATTATCTAATGTAGTTGATGCAACTTCCTGGTTGCAAAATACTACAGTTATTACATTTCCCAACTTTATAACAATTCCCAACTTCCTGTGAAATAATTTTTCTATAATTTGAAAACTTTTTTATGTTCAGACATTTTTCCTGATGAACCTGCTGATGGTGAAACACAGTGTTGAAGTAATCAAAAATTAGATAAGTGCTTTTACTAATTTATTATTGCTCTGTTCTTTTAGAACATTGAGCACTCTGTTTGTAGAATACACTAACATAATTTATATATATATGTATATATATATATATATATATATATATATATATATATATATATATATATATATATATATATATATATATATAATATATATATATTATATATATATATATATATATATATATATATATATATATAAACACAATTTTTATTTAAAAATTGTTTAAAAATTGCTATAACTAGTGTTGTGAGACATAAATTGCTTCAAAAACTGCAACCTGCTTAAAATTTGGTGCACACCAACCCTAATTTTAAAAGCATTTATAGATAATTTGCTTTATTATTGTTACTACACTTCTATCCATTGCAACTACAACTGCTAAATAACTTTTCTTTAATTTTAGAAAAATAGCTTTCCGCATTATTTTCATTTTTTTGTAATTTATAGCTTTTAAAAAAAAAAATAATAATATTTTCTGTTTGCTTTGTATTTTATAAAATCAATAAGATTATTTATTATGCTTTGAAAACTTGACAATTTTTATGATCGAGGATAAGATAATTAGAAACTATGATATATAAACCTTAAATGGCTACTCTATCAATAAATTAAACTATTATTAAGAAAATAGTGAATATTGATAGTGGAAAAGTGAAATTAGTTATAACACAACTAAATTTTTAAAGATTATACTTTTTAAAATCATCAATCCAAAAAAACTACACAAGTCTCTACAAACAAGTAAATAAATAAGTTATAACACAACAAACCCAATATTATCATCTTCGTCCGCCATTGTAGTCATGTGCGTTTCTTACAAATAAACAAAGTTCGGCGAAGACAAAAGGTACTTACGCGACAAAAAATATCCATCATGCCGACATCTAACAAGTTAAGAAAGCTTATCTTTACTGGAAAGATTGAAGTTGAAAGGCATCCAAGTATACAGTGGCGTTTCCCCTATAATTCAGTCTTAGTATAATGTCAAAACAACATTTATTTTGAAAAAAATTTGCATTAATGAGCTATGATTGAATTAGTTATAAATGCACAAAAAGAAGCTTTAAATAAGTTTTTAATATAAAAAGTCGGATCTGTGAATTAATTGATCTATATTGGAGTTAAATATTTTCTATTTCATATCGAGGTCTCTATTTATACAATAAAATACTAACGACGAATCACTGATAAATTTGAATAATGAAAACTCTTTGATAATAAAATTATCGTAATGTGGAGACGTAAATGTGGTACAAAATACAAAAATATTTCAATATTCACCCCCACCCCCACCACCACCACTAAAAATTTCTGGATCCGTCACTGATTTCATTATATTTATATCATTATAAATTG
Source organism: Hydra vulgaris (assembly GCF_038396675.1). Lineage (NCBI taxonomy): Eukaryota > Metazoa > Cnidaria > Hydrozoa > Anthoathecata > Hydridae > Hydra > Hydra vulgaris. The sequence continues at coordinate 69,696,564 of NC_088922.1, read as the reverse complement.
AAGTTGTATACGACTGTTTCTTGGATGTTTATATTAGATACTTTGTATATTTTAGACTTTTTCCTTACGTTATTTATTTTTGTATATATCTATACTATCAATTTGTTATTTTGGAATAGTTACTTATTACATTGCAGTTCTAAAATATATATGTACTAAAAATATATATATATTTTTTTAACTCCAAACTAGTTCAAGCTAGTTTATTTTAATACCGAATCACGATGTTTTGACCAAAACTGTTAGAGTCTGGAAATTAAAAAACCTATAGCAGGCGTCTTATGGAGAAAATTATTATTTCCTAAGAAGATATAAAATTATTTCTTTAAATAAGTCTAAAACTTGTCAACAGAACAGACCGGAGCTAGTAGCAAGCAGGGGTAAGTAGGCAAAGTGTCTCTGATCAAAATCTTTGATCTTTCTTTGAAATCAGGTATTATCCCTATTATGTGTTATAGCTTTTCTAAATTACTAGAACGTGACATGTATAACTTTGCTGCTATTTGATGGAAAATATTTTTATTTACGGTAAACAATTTGGATTTTTAAAAAATCACCTTACCGATAGTGCTATAATTGAGCTAGTAACTTATATATCTTTTTTATTTGTTTTATTTGTTTTTTGTTATTATTATTATTATAAATTTTGCTTACATTCAAATGTCACAGTACAATTATATATGGCAATAACTAAAAATGTCACAGTACAACTATATATGTCATATATATTGTTTCACAATTAAAATAGTTAAAACATATAACAACATATTTGAAATAAGAAAAAACTTACACATATATACATATATAAATATAAGCATATATACACATACAAATGTATGGATGCGCACATACATAAACTGCTTTTAATAAAACATAAGATAGGATCTGAGAGAAGGTTACAAGATATTGTCGTCAGAACAATAATGAAATCAGAATAAAATATATTAATATTTTTAAAAGAATTATAAAAAAACACTAAATTTAAACAGTACATACACTCTTTCATTTTTTAAAAAAAATGAATTTTGGTTTTTGACATATCTTTCTTGTTGTTTTTGTTTGTCTGTTTTAACTTTTTATAAAAGATATAAATAAACGAATTTAAATCTTCAAAATATTTTAAATCTTCTTAAATTCTAAATCTTATTTAAGTATTTAAAAATATATAAACATATATTAAGTATTGTCAAAATATATAAATATATATTTAGTATTTAAAAATATATAAATATATATAAGGTATTGTATTGAATATGTATATATTACAATACGTATATGTACCGATATGTAAATTATTTTTTTAATGATTTTTTCTTTTTTGCAAACTTTATAATTATTTTCTTTTCTTTTTTTCGTTTTTTTTTTTCAAACTTTTTAGTTTTACTCTTTTTAATAATATTAGAACTTGTAAAATGTATTTTCTCACCTTAACTCTACACAAAAATCTTCTCTCTATATATACAAAAATAAAAAAGTCTCATGACAATACTTTTAATTACAATTGAAAATAACACGTGACTTTTCAACACGCATCTACGTGATTTCAAACATGTACAATTCCCCAACATAAAAATAATCATCATCGCAATAATCTAGATCTTCCTATATTTATGAAAAGTAATGTACTCAATGTGTAATCTACCCTTCATCTTCTAGAATTAACTCTTACTTTCAATCATTCTTAGAAACCATCATATGGATTGCAAAATAAGCATCTGCTAAGGTTGCATCTTTTTATCGTGCTTGCCACTTTCTTACTCCGGATTTTATTCTTTTTTATATAAATCTCAAATCCATCCTTGTATGGAATACTGTTGCCATATCTGGGGCGAATCTTCGAATGATGTCCTTTCTATTTTAGATAAGGTGCAAAACCGCATTGTAAGCATAGTTGGAACTGCTCTTGTAACCAAATTCCAACCATTATTACATTGTCGTAATGTTGCTTCTCTTTCTCTGTTCTATAAATACTATAATGGGCACTGCTTTCTAAAGAGCTCATTCTTTTACTGTGACTGTTCCTAAGTGCTCTAAAAATTCTTATTCATCTAGTTTTTTTCCTCGAACATCAGTTCTTCGGAATTTGCTCCCTTTATCTTGTTGTCCTGATTCATATAACTTGCAATCTTTTGAGTCGTCTTAAGAGATTGCAAATATAAAATTAGTTTAATCATAAATTGCTTTTTCTTTCCTTTCAACTATTTTTTTCAGTAGGTTTTTTTGTAATGATTTGTAGGGTGTAGTTTTATAGTCTCTTTTACTTTTGACCAATTTATTGACATTTCACTTTTGACCAATATTGCTTTTAACTAACTACAAGCTTTCAACCAAATGGTCTTTATTTTTAACGGTAATTTTAATACTTTGCAATGTCACCCAAAAGATTGTACATGGCGTACCAAAGCGTACATACATTGACTAATTACCATTGACTAACTTCAAGCCTTTTCCATTTTTTCCAGTCATATTTTATTTTGTATGGATTTTTATATCTGATTCATTTTTTTTATATTTCCAAACAAAAGATAATATAAATACATACATATATGTATACATATATGCATGTATATATTTACATACATAAATATATATACATGTATGTATGTATATATATTTATCAAGCTAGAGATCCATAGTTCAGCGCAAGTTTTGTAACATTTGTAAGGCAGAAGGCTTATATATTCTTCAACAGGATTATCAGGCTTCCTATTGAAGCTTCCTGAAAAATCTTTTTGAGAGACTCACAATGTTACTGTTTATTCTTTTTCAAGTCATTGTAGAACGGAGATTAAACCAAAAAATGATCTTTCTGCTGTTGCTGTACTGACCGTTATTGTAAGAAAGACTCTCATAACTTTAGACACTTCTACAAACATTTTAGATGCATAGTTTTTGGCAAAACTTTTGACTAATGTTGAGATGGTGGTTATCTTAGTAATTGGTTTACTGTGTTGCTTTGTCTGATTAAATCAGATAGCAAGTGCAGTTGCAGTTAAAACCTATTCAAGTCAATGTTAGGGTACATTTTTTGATAGTGACGGATCTTTCACAAAGGTTTCTGACTCCAAGTTTGCCGAGTTTAATAAAAGCGTTTCCATATTATTGGTGGTTTTTACAGATGGGGGCTAAAAACGGCGTTAATTTTGTCCAAAAATCTCCCAATGGACCTTTCCCATAAATCGGCAAAAACGCAATGCATTGTGGTAGTTGTATTCATTTAAATCAAAACAAATGTCGAAAAGCCTAATAAATTTTAACAGTGATGTTCAATTATGTGAAAACAGTGAGATTGAACTTTGTGAAAACAGTGAAATTGAACTTTATGAAAACAGTGAAGATGATAGTGAAATTACTGAAGGTGAACTCACTTTTAACGGAGAAGTTGAACTTTGCGAAAACAGTGAACCACTCTTTTCACAAAGTTTAACTTCACTCTTTTCACAGAATTCGATCTCACTGAGAGAAGTTGAACACAGTGAAGTTGACTTCAGTTCAACAAGTGGTGGATGTACTTGTTGTGTACCAAATTGTTTTAATAATTCTAAGCGTAATAAAAACTTATCATTTTATGTTATACCCAAGGAAAAAGTGTTAAGAAAGTTATGGTTAGCCAAAATTAGCAGAAAAGACTTTAGTCCTTCTTCTTCACACAGAGTTTGTTCAGCACACTTTCAAGGGAACAAAAAAACTTATATGAATAATGTTCCAACAATTATTCCAAAAACAGTTAAGCTAACTGCTCGTGTACCAAGGAAAACCAAAAATAGCCTTGGTTTAATACATAAAACAATACAAATACCTTATAGTGAAGAACTATCGACACCTGTTTTAAGCTACGAAGAAACATTAAAACAAGAAAATAAAATTCTTAAAGATCAAATTGAGGACATTATAAAAGAAAAACAAGCGTTAGAAAACACTCAAAAAGAAGCTATATGTAAGCTCAATGACAAAATACTTCTATCACAATTTACAGTTGAAAGGTTTAAACATAACAAAGAACATTTCAAATTTTACACAGGTTTTGAAAATTTTGAACTATTTAAAGTAGTCATGAAGTTTTTAGAACCAGAAATATATTCACTAAATTATTGGGGTTCAATGTCTACTGTTGCTGACGATTTAAGTGAAAATTCTTCATCTAAAACAAGAGGAAGATCACGTATATTAAACGTTGAAGAGGAATTTTTCATGGTGCTAATTCGACTACGTTGCGCTTTTCCTATAGAAGATTTAGCAATACGGTTTAATATTTCATCAAGCACTACCAGTAGGATATTAATTACTTGGTATGATTTTTTGCACATAAAATTTAGATCAATTCCAATATGGCCAACAAAAAAACTAGTTAATGAAACAATGCCTAGCTGCTTTAAAGATGTATACCCTAATACTCGTGTAATTATAGACTGTACTGAAATATTTACTGTGATGCCAACTAGCTATCGCATTCAATCAGCTATGTTTTCAAAATATAAACATCATCACACAGCAAAGGGTTTGATTGGTATTGCACCGAGTGGTGCCATTACATTTGTATCTGATTTATATGCTGGAAGATCAAGTGATAAACAGATAACAAATCACTGTGGCATACTAAAATTATTAGAAAAAGGTGATAGCCTGATGGCTGATAGAGGTTTCGATATCGTAAATGACTTACCAAAAGGAATTAGTCTCAACATACCACCATTTCTTGAAGGCGATTTTCAACTTACATTGGAAAAAGAATTAGAAACAAGACGAATTGCATCTGTGCGAATTCATGTCGAACGTGCAATTGCAAGAATCAAAAACTACAGAATATTACAAAACACATTTCCACTTTCAATGGCTGCTGACATGAACAAAATATGGGTCATAGTTTGTTATTTAGTTACTTTTCTGCCACCTCTAATAAAGACTGATAGCAAATAATGTAACCAGACAAAAAAAGAAATATTTTATAAATATTCTGTAAACGTTTATTTTACTTTAAATATTTCTGATGACATAAATTTGAAATAAAAATCTGTTAACTCTGGAAAAATAATTGTATTCCATAATTCCGCATCATACTCTATTGTTTCGATGTGCAATGATTTTTCTGTGTATACAATAAAATCAATTGTTTTAGTTTCTGTTAGTGCCATAACGCCTTGACACTCATAGTAATAAGGATGGTTTATTTTTAATTTTGGAGCACCATCGTTAAATTTCAAATAAAAGTTTTTATCTTGACACGCTTCTTTAATTGTTAAATGTTTTTTTGAAGAAGGACATTTCACTTCAAGTACTTTTTCAGCGCTAACTACTCCATCAGGGCTACAACCCAACCAAGGGCATTTTGGGTTTATAAAAAAACTACATTGAGTAACACTTGACTTCGTTATGTTTTCATATAGTTTTATTGCTATATCTTCATTAACCTTTCCCCACATACAGTTTTCTCCTGCTTTGATATTTTTTGTTTGTAAACATTTTTTTAAAATTGATGTAGGGTAAATTTTTTTCCACCTATTTATTACAATACCAAAATTTGAAGCTGTCAATCGTTTGCATCTTTCTTGATACCATAATGTACTTTCAGATTGTTTAACTGTATTGACTTCAATATTTTTAGCTTCCTCAATATCAACAATTAAATGTAATTCTACAAATGCTTTTTGTTCAGTAGACAAACAACTTAAATCAATCACCTTTTTTAAATTGTCAAATAGAGTAATAATAATCAATCGGTCATCTTTTTTACTAAAAGGTTCTGCAATATCATTGTCTATAAATGTTGACAGAGATGAAATAAAAAAGGAACATGCCTGAAAGTTATTATCACGAATTATTGAAGATATATATGTCCCCTGGCAGAGATTTTCTAAACCTTTACAAAGAGTTTGAAGTTGTAAAGTTGAGGTTTCGTAACAATTTGGTAATGAATGGTATCTACGTGTTCCTGAAACTAAAGGTCTTTTTCGAGTACTATTTTTGTCTTTAAAAGCGTCAGCTTTTTCAAAATTTAAGTTTGAAAACAAAATTGCTTCAGAGTTGGATGATTCACCTGGTACATGCCATATCTGTAAAACATCAGTACATGTTTCTGTTTCTGGGACCACTTTAATGTCTAACTCTTTATAATCAACTAGTTGATATAATGATGCAGCAACATGCTTACAACAGCCCCCCGCACCAGCTTTACAATGGCATTTCGAATAAAGTATTTCACCAGTAGATTGGCACAAGTGTATAAAAACTTCGTATTGTTTACGTTTCATAGAAGCAGCAACATTAGACTTAACAATAAACAAATTTATGGATGCTGTTACATTCGCTTTAACACATACATTTTTGACATAGCTTTCTTTAAATAAACGATAGCCAAGAGTTTGGTGTTTATTGGCTCCTTTTTTACAATTATCAATATGTATAGTATCATTAACAAGATATTTCTTGATAAAATTGTGAGATATATTTGGTAAAAGTGAAATGTCTCTTGACCAAGTTGATATACTCTTGTTTATAGATTCTTCTTCGTCAACAGCAATAAGCTCATCATGCTTAAGTTCCCGAAACATAGCTTTAGATGCCTGGCAAGAGTTCTGAAAAGAACTAGCATCAATTTTATTATCTAAATTAGCATTAAAAGAACTAATCATTATAATAATATTTAATTCCTAATACTTTAATCGGATTGTTTTGATTTAAATGAATACAACTACCACAATGCATTGCGCAGTTGCCGATTTATGGGAAAGGTCCATTGCAAGTTTGCGCGTTTTCAAACTCGCAGCCATAGTAAGTGGAAACCATGTGAAAACAACTATAAAATTTCAATAGACCAATCATATCGAATGTTTTCTGCGAGTGGTTTCTATCTGTACAGACATTTTGTGCTAAACTTGAATTTGATGTATAATAAATCAAGCTAACGGATCACAATATACCTCATCCTACCATTTTTTATAATATCTTGAGAATATATCTCACATCGATAGCATAATATAAAATTGATATTTGCAGAAAAATTATAACAAAAAATGGACACTCCAATTATAATTATACTCCTAAATAAAAATTATTTATTAAAAAACTAAAAACTTATAGAATAAGTAAAATTTTTTTTACCACTTACTTTCATGTTACTGTAGGCATTATTTAAGTTTCCTTAGTTAGAGTCTATTTAAATCCACACCTGGTACCGATATTATATAAGGCAAAATTTATTTCGCCTAATGCATGAAAAAGCCATTTCGCCTAGTCATAGTTTGTAACACTTTCGCGCTCATCGTAGTTATGATATATTATTAATAACAATAATTAACATTGCAGAAATGTAAAGCAAGACACATAGTAATATAATAATTCTCCCTAGGCGGCCGCCTAATATACCATACCCTATATACGCCCATGTAATGTTGTTATTATTAAAATTGATATTATGGTATGATATTATGGTTTTTATTATTAACTTCTTTTTGTTGTTGTTATTTGATTAAAAACAAATCTAAAATTAAAATTTTTTAAATTAAAAACGTCAGATCTGGTAACTAATATTAACTTGATGGGACTTTTTTTTAAAGCGCAATGTTTGTCTATGTATTGAACTCGTTGTTTTTTTAGTCTTATTATTTTCTAAATTATGAAGTGGTATTGCAGCTCGTATTTGTGTTTCAACAACTTTAGATCTAAAAGTAATGAGGGAAATCATATAAAAGCTTATCGATTGCCGAGATGTGAAAATATTCAGAAACTCTACATTAAGCTTTTTAAAACTTCTGGAATAAATTGGCAAAAAGGACATATATGTTCTGCCCATTGGAATAGGAACACCGACTATTTGCCAGATATTATTGTTCCTCCAGATCAGTTGGAAAAGCTTAAAAATAGAGTTATAAATTCAAAAAAAAGCTATATTAACGCAACTTTGACAACAAATAAAGCAAAGTAATTGTTACTATTTAAAAATGCTGCAAGAAGATATAAAACTGCTTTATCAATAGTCCAAAATATAAGCAGTTTTAAAAATAGACGAGCCATGGTAGTTCGTACTAAACAAACTATTAAAAAAACTAGAAAAGGTTCAAAAACTGATTTCCGATAAAGAATTTACAATAACAGAACAATGCTCTTCCAAAGGTATATACTTAAATCGACCAAAACAAAAAGAAGGGTACCAATTTTCAGAATGTGAAATACAAAAAAATTTTAATATTGCTTCCACTCGTATTCATGTTGAACATTATATTGGGAGAGTACATAATTGGAAAATCTTAAACAATGTCTGGCCTTTAAATCAAATGGATTTACTAGGATCAACTTGGCAAACGTTGTGCCGTATTACAAATATAACATTAACTCCTATAGGACCAAAGAATAAATTATATAATTGATAAAAAATATTTCAAAAAAAAGAAATATAGTTTTAAGTAAAAATATATTATATTTCAATTGTAAAGTCAATATCCTCTTTAAAGTTTAATAAAACAATTGATTTTGTGTATTTCTTGACAATATTTCAAACCGGTTTCAGGTTTTCAAAGTGTTGTTCTTTGGCGAGCAATTTTTGTCAGAGCAAGCAAAACTCTTTGTTTTCATAATAGTTCCATTCTAAACATTTTGAATCTGATAAAATATTGTCACAAATGTCTAATAAAAAATTAATTAATGGATTATTTATTTCAATTAAAAAAAATATCCCACTCTCAGACTCTGGATGATAAGATATTAAAATACAAAATTCAGCATCAGCGCAAAGCATTTGCAATTGGCATTGTATATAATAATGTGGAAACAGATCTAGTGATTGAAGGGGTCCATCACAGTTCTCTGCCCTTGTTTTAACCTCTAAAAGGAAGCCACCAGCAGAAAGAGCATCTGGGCTTGCTCCTTACCGTATTTTTGTAGGATGTGTAAAGAAACCACATTTAATTGTTTTTGATTGAGAAACTTTTTCAAAATAAGAAATAGCAGTTTTTTCAAACTTAACTCCTCTTTTTATATTTTTAATAGATAAAAGTTTATCATCTTCCCTTTTACCAGTTTTTACAGTACTCCAGCATTCCATTAATTTATTTTTTCCCTGAAGTCCAAGTAAAAGAGGCAATCGAGTTCCAGTAATTTTAAATCTACGTAACTGATACCACTCTTCAGTATTTTGCGTTATATCTGTATAATTGGCTACCTGTGGTTTTGATGAGTTTAAAAGTCTTATGTCTATATAAACTTTTGCTTTTGGGTTGATTAGTAATGGTTTCTTTATACTGTTCCTAATATTTAGTGTATTATTATCTTTTTTAGTATAATTACACTTTATTACTTCAATAGGTAAAATATCTTGTGTCAAAATTTCTTCAGAGCTTGCAATACTAGTTTGTATATTTGAAGCAGAATTGTTGAAATTTGTTACTATCGTGTTAATTCTCTGTAACTTTAGTAACGTCAAATAATATTGTTTTCATCAAATAAAATTGCTTTGGTATAATCACGATCAGCAATGCAAACTGTTTTTGTTTTTTTCAAAGATAAAAGTTAAATGCTCTCCTGAAGAAGATTTTCTACCACTCATATTTAAAAAGTACTAAATAAAAATATTCAGTTATAGGTTTTCATTTTTGAGCTTTCATTTAGTACACGAGATATGTTAGAAACATCACATTTAAAATATGAAGCGTGAGGGTCAGCAGCAGAACATACAATAGCGCTATTTTTTATTTTTGCTGATTTTACTTAATTTGATTTTACTGATTTGTCTTTAAGAGGCACCAATGGAATAGAACCTTTCGCAATTCTTTTGTACCATTTTTGAAGGGTTTGTGTACAAGTAAGCTCAAGTATTTTTTCTTTTGTAGATGTGTAATGTTGTAAAAACAAAAGTAAACATAAAACGGGGCAACATAAACTACTTCAACCAACTGGACAAGGACAATGTGATTTAAATGGCACTCCATTAACAAAAAAAGTAACAGCAGGTCTGGCATTTTGTTGATATGATTTTTTCACCATTGCTTTTACAAAAGTGTTACTCAAATTAGTTTGAAAAACTTTAACATTTACTATTCTTCTACTTCGAAGCATACGTGCAGCTTTTTCTTGTTGGGCAATTCTTCCCTCATTTTTATTCAACAAATATTTTTTAAATATCTTTTGGTCTACAAACGGCATTTTAGAGTTTTCTATTTCCCATTTTGCAGAATTTGGCGTTATTATAAAAGGATCTAAACTGCATTCAAATTTGAAATTTCGATCAGCCCTGCTCTTTATTTTGTTGAGCAAATTCAGATATCGATTAAACTTTTTAATTCGATTTAGAAGTACATCCTTTGTGCCTGAAGAAAATATTAGTTACCAGGTCTGACGCGGTTTTAAAAAGACTTTTCCCGAGGAAAAAACCACGGAAAAACCTAGAATATTTTTTTCAAAATTTTTTAACAATACGCATGCGCATGTTTACATAACTGGTTGTATAAAACCTGGTAAAGTTTGATATAAGTTCTTCAGTTGGTGTGGCTTGCCACGTAGCCTGATTTGCGAATACGTTTTTTCAGAATTCATGTTTGATAATAAGATGAATCATGATAACGAACATAATATGATCTACCTACCATCGATTTTGAACATTTGTCGAGTAAGATTTATTTTTATATTTATTCCTTACTTTTACCTAATAAGTTTTTGTTTTTTGCCCTATAATAATTTAAATAACTTTACTGTTCTCTAGTCTTTAATATTTAAAACTTAAATATTAGGTATGTGGATTTTATTTTTAAATTGATCAAATACTATGCTAGTTATATATCTTTGGAAAGAGCTTTTATTTTTTTTAATAACAGTATTTCAATGTTATGTTTCCAAGTTATGTTTTAAGTAATTTTTTAATACGGATTTGTTTCTTCGATGGTTTAGAACAGGCAGCGGATCTTAAATTTTCTTTGTATCATGGTCTAACTAATTCAATAAATTAGTTAATCAATGAATTAAATGAATCATTAGGTCTTTAAAGTGTTTAATCTTTATTGAAAATATTTCATTTAATACATTAAAAAAAATAATAATAATAAATTGTGATAAACAAAGAAAAGATTATGTTAAGTATAAGATTGTTTTAGGAAAAAAATTATTAAAAAAATATAATTGTTTTCAAATACTGAATTTAGATATTTCAGTAATTTTTGTTATATAGTTTAAATGATTTTTGATGCGGTTTAGAATTAAATTTAATTACAACAGGTACTTTAAATGCAATGCAAGTTAAATTGCAATAATGATGGCCTTGTTATGAGATTTCATTGTGTAATGAAACGCTTAATGCTACTAAATGTGACACAGCTTTGTTATTATTACATTGTTAAAAGTTAAATTGTAAAGATCATATTAGATTGTTAAAAGATAAATTGCTATTTCTATGATATGAATTGTTTGTAGAGTTATGGGACCAATCGTTGCAGAAAGTTACAAACTATTTGCTGACCAATCAGTTCTCTGGTGATTTTTAAAGCATTCAACTTCATGTAAATAATTTTTAACAACCTTTAATGAGAGAACCTCTGCTGTTAATATGAATAAGATGGTATTAATTAGGACATTTATATAGAGAAAGCCTTGAATACTGTGTCTCACTCTGTTACTGTTTAGAGTTAAGGTTTGTAATGTCACTATATTAAGTATAAATTGCTAAATCTCAATGAATCGTTTTTGATGTGTTTGTATAATAACTCGTATTTAAACAACATTATTGTAAAATGTAGAATACCTCAAGGACCTTTCTCAGGACCCATTTTATTTTTAGTTATCTAATTTTATAATTTCCTGCATTGATGGCGAATGTAGCATCAAACCATTCAGGCTTCAGCAAGTTGTATGAAGTGAGAAAAGATGGAAATTATATCCACCTTTCTTAGTTCTTTTTAAAAAAGTTGTCAGTTCTTAAAATAAGAAAGAGAATGGTTAAGTACTTATTAACTTTATATATCACTAAAAAAATAATTTTATCTATGCTATGTAAGGAGTTACCTGTAGATTTGTATCCATTGAACATTGATACAACCCTATAGTCTGTCATATCATACCAAAATACTGTCTTCCGATATAAAATTTTATAATCACCTTAAATTGCAGGCAAAGCAAATTTGTAAGCTTAATTTATCAGTAGTGTTTTTTACATTTGGTTCTATTTGCTATTCAATAAGATATCATTTACAAAAATTTATTTTTCTTTAGGGTACTATGGCGACAAATCAGGCTTTTTTTTAATAAATGTTGTACTCAATCTATAGTTGATTTTGTAATAAACTAAAATCAACATGTTTTTTATTTCTGACATATTCTCGAAGCTTTTGGTAAATTTATTATCTAATAATATCAAATCATGTCTTGTCATGATATCAAACATGTTGCATTTGGTTTACTTTTCAAACAAAAAATCAACTATAAGTACAATTTTCATTAAAAAAACCTGGTTTGTTGACTTAGTACCTTTGAGTAATGAACACAACAATGATTTATGGAGTTTTTTCTTATGCAAAAGATCTCGATCTTATGGTATATTTATATTTATTATCTCTTTTTAAAATGAATTTAAAAACTTCTTTTATATTCATATTTATTGTCTCTTATTAAAATGAATTTAAAAGCATACAGTATTCAGAACCACTGTGTACTGTATCATCTTGCCTCTCGTTACATAATGTAATTTTCATATTACTTGTATCTTTTTTTTTTGTATTTTTCTAAAAATGTAAATAAATTTAATAATATGACTTTTTATATAAAATGTAATTTAGTATTAATATTGGTAATATTGTGTAGAGTATTATTATGTGCATAATATTATTTCAATTATAATTTGTTATTTGTTTGTTTATATTTAGTATTTAATTTTTACTTTGATTTGTTTGTTTAAAATTTAGTATTTAACTTTTATTGTGTTTAAGTAAAAGTTGTAACGATAATTTATTTATTGAATGTTTTTATGAAAAATCAATCATCATTAGCTAATGAAATAAAATTGATTATCGATAAACCTCAGCTATAATCAAGAGTTATTTTTATAATACAAACTTCTTAAAAAGTTGCGAAAGTTATTTTGTAATATCATTTTATAAATTTGTGTTTAGCATAATATTTTTAGGTGATGAAGAAAAGCTTTTTTTAATTCGATGTTTAACTAATGTTCGCATTGTTAACTCTAATCGTCCAATGGAGTTCCAATTTGAAAAATAAGATTGAATGGTTGATGATTGACATCACATATTTATGAAAGATTTCAAAGCAAACTTTCTTTGGAATAGTTTTTGTGAAAGAATACTATATCGTGACCTTCATAAATGTCTTCAATAAAATCGACGTCATCGATTTATTGAAGATGTTTATGAATGTGATATCTCGTATTCAAGCAACATTCTCGTAAAGATATTTCAAAGAACTGTCGTATGAATTTTTTTTATTTTTAGCTTAATGCAAATTGAATAATAATATTATATTTTAATCAATTATTTGATATTAATATAGTTATTATCATAGTAGTATCATGTGTGTATAATCTAATTTCTGTCTTTATATTAATTATTAGTTTATTTAAATTATTGTTATTATTAGTATTTAGTTTTTTTTTTAGATTTTTATATGAATCTTCGCATTGCCAACTCAGTCCAATTGAATTAGAAGGATTGAAGATAAGATTGAATGGGTGATGATTGACATCGCAAAATATTTAATATCCGGGAAAATTTTTAAGAAAACATTCTTTGGATCTTTGTGAAAGCATACTATATCTTGACTTTCATAAACTTCTTTAATAAAATCGACGTCATCGATTTATTGAAGATGTTTATGAATGTGATATTGTATTCAAATAACATTCTGATAAAGAATGAAATATCTCAAAGAACTGTCGTATGGTTTATTTTATCTTTAGCTTAATGCAAATAAATCAAATAATATATTTTTTGTTCAAATATTCTATATCCTATCCTATATTATTTTAATGAGGAACTTAATGCTGCAGCCTTTGCTTATTCGTGCGTGACACGGAGCTTTACAGCAATAATTTTTCTTAATTGGCCTTATATTATGTCCTTTTATAATTTAAAATCACGGTAAAGTACTCTAAATCTGTGTCTACTTAATCAGATTTAAGATTTAAACATGATATTTATCTAAATATTATGCCTGAAATTAGAAGTGTTGATAAAAATAAAATATTTTAGATAAACTAGTTCTGATTTGAGTAAGTTGACTATTCTGTTTTATTTACAAAATTATTTCTTATTCAATAATGTTACTAAATTTATTGAATAATGCAACAAAAAAGAATCCAGAGAATACGGCGGATGCTGAAGGACCTCCCATTCGAGCTCTTGGAGTGTGGCTTTGACGGCTTGTGCAACATGGGGTCTGGCGTTGTCGTGAAGGAGTATGGTTTGGCCTTGTCGATGATATATATATGTATATGTATATATATATATATATATATATATATATATATATATATATATATATATATATATATATGTATATATATATATATATATATGTATATATGTATAATATATATGTATATGTATATATGTATAATATATATGTATATGTATATATGTATAATATATATGTATATATATATATATATATATATATGTATATATATATATATATATGTATATATATATATATATATGTATATATATATGTATATGTATATGTATATGTATATATGTATAATATATATGTATATATGTATATATGTATAATATATATATATATATGTATATATGTATAATATATATGTATATATATATATATATGTATATATATATATATATGTATATATATATATATATATATATATATATATATATATATATATATATATATATATATATATATATATATACAGCATCTTTTTTTTTTCAAAATTTATTTTTAAACTTAGTATAATTTTATTTTGGAAAAATTTTATTTATCAAAAAAAGAAAAACATTTTTAGAAAGAATTTTTATTTCATTTTATATTTATTATAAAAGAATTTATAATTTTTTTACAAAATAATGTTAAAAAATTAAAAAACTGACTAGTAAAAAATATAAATGGGAAAAAAAATTGGACAAAATTTTAAGACCTGTTTCAAAAATATTTCAAAAAGCAATAAAAAAATAATTTAGAAACGTGTTGTTCCTCCATTTGTTTTCAAGCACGCTTGTACTCGTTATGGCATTGAATTCATTAAAGTTTTGATTACTTCATCAGGCACATTTTTTAAATGATGAGAGATAGAAGATTTCAAATCTTCCAAATTGTAAAGTTGTTTTTTACCAAGCTTGTGATCAAGCCACGACCATAAATTCTCTATTGGATTCAAGTCTGGACTATTGGCAGGCCATGGAAGCACTTGAATTTTATTCTATTTCGATGTACCTTTCTTTGTTGAGTCTACCATCGAATAAATGAAAAACGCCAACTCCACAGGCACCCATACAGGCCCAAATGCCTATTGAACCACTGCCTTGTTTTGTTCGTTTCAAAATGCATGATTCATCGAACCGTTCGCTTGGAAGACTACGCAACATTACGCGACCTTTTCTGTTGTCTACCTCAATGTTCATTTTATCACTAAAGACCACACGGCTCCACTGATCTGTTGACCAATTTTTATGCAGTTTGCACCACTCTTTCCTGGCAAATTTTTTTTTTTATTTAAGCGTGGTTTTTATGCAGCAGCACGCCACAAATAATTTAAATTGTGGAGGACCCTTCGCACAGTTCTAGGGCTTGCTTTTAGACCATTTGACAGTGTCCATTTCGTAGACAAGTCTGTAGATGATGCTTGTCTGTTTTCTTTCATTAATCTCACTAACGAGCGAACATCACGGTTATTTGAAATTTTATTGCGTCCAGTCATAGGACTGGACGCAATAAAATTTCAAATATAGTCATAGGACGATCATTAATTGACCGGGTCTCTTTGTATCGTTGAATTATGTTAATTATGCAAGAGTGAGACCTTCTGAGCTTTTCTGCTATTTGTCTGATGCTATAGCCTTCTTCTTTTAATACAAGAGCCGCGTATCTGTCTTTTTCTTCGATCTTTGCATGCATTTTTGCAATATTTTTATATCCTTATTGCAATTCAAAATACAAATGTTTATTTGATATCGAAGCTCAGGTTTCGACATTTTATTTTATAGCCAATGTAATAAGCAGTTAAGACAGTTAAAAAAAATGATGAATTATTATTTTTAATAAGTGCAAATTAAAGATTTGAAAGTGGTCGTTAAATTTTGTCCAATTTATTTAAAGAAGATTTATAAGTACTCATCAGTTTTTTAATAAGTTAAACGCTATTTAATTAGAATTAGATTAAAAAAATTATACCACTTTAATCCGTATGTTTTAATTAACAAGATATTAAAAAAAAAAAAATTTAATATGTCAATTAGAATCTTCTTAATTTTAATTTAAAGATTAAGAAACCAACTAAAAAATGAGTGGTCTTTAACTTTTGGCCACCGCATTCCAAATTTGTATATATATATATATATATATATATACATATATATATATATATATATATATACATATATATATATATATATATACATATATATATATATATATATATACATATATATATATACATATATATATATATATACATATATATATATATACATATATATATATATATATATATATATATATATATATATATATATATATATATATATATTATATATACATATTTAGAATGGGGATAGTTTAATTTGGTCATTTGTTTTTATAATTTTTTAAGAGGTATTTATTTTCGTGCCTACATTTAGAAATTAATTCAGATTTTTTATTTAATAAATTTTCCTGATTCCTTATTTTTTATCAATTACTTATTATTGTGTGGTGGATTGTGGATGTTTAATGTTATTTATTATCAATTAATAAATAATCAAGTAAATTATTTATTATTAATTACTTATTATTATGTGATGGATTGTGGATGTTTAATGTTAAACAAACAATAATATAGTACTGTACTACTATGTAATTACACTAGGCAATAATATATCAATCATTTTCATCATTCAACAGTCATCTTCATCAGGGTAGACTTTGATGCAACTGGAAATTCCTTTCGGTGAAGATCAACCAATCGAAGAAGAAACTGCTTTTGGTTTTCATCTTTTGTAACGCTTTTGTTGAAGTATGTTATAAGTGCTATGCCTTGTTCCGCCTAATCGTTGACAATCTTCATTTGACGAACCTTGTGCTTCATTTCAAGATATGTTGAATCCATTTCCCACTCTGAAGATTCTTTTATTAAAAATGGTTCAGCTTTTTCTTTGCCATTCTTCAAAATTAGATCGAAAAGTTCTGCGGTGCGTTGTGTAACGAAGGAAGACATTATACTGAGACAATTGAATGTGGCAGCATCAAGTCTTTTGAGAGATTTCTGTTTTGGCTGTTGTTTCAGGTTGTTTGCTATGTCTCTCTTGATGTTGTTGTCGACACGGGAATCAAAGAAAGCCAATCCTATCAGATGTTCATAAAAATACTACAGAAGGCGATGAAAAGCTTTTGCTGCATTAATTACAATTGTACGATTTGGATATTTTGCTTCAAAATGCAGTCATGAAAATGGTGGAAAGCATGACTTCAAAGACATGGTGTCTGCATGCTATCCATATAAGATTACGGTCAAGATTTTGCTCTATTATTGTTCAGACACCAATGTTAAACCCAGTGTTGGATGAAGTAATGTCAAAAACCAGTCCCTGAACAAGTTCTTCCAATTTCCGATCTTTAAGAGCCTTCATGCAAGCATCAGCCTGTTGCTCACCTGTACCTCGATCAATCTTTGGAACGCCCAGCAATTTTTCTACCCCACCACCAGTCACAAGCATGGCAATTCTATCCACTTTTTTTTGACCACCAGTTATATCAGGTAAGAGCTTTCCATCCCAATGCAGAAGAATTGGATCATCAGGAGAGAAATCAACCTTGTCAGCTGTAGTCAGCGCTTCACGAACAGATTGCCTTTCTCTGCGGATTGTGCTTTACGACAATGATAAATCTTTCAGAGAGTGACCAAGAGCCTGAGCAACTGTTCCAACCATGAAGAGTGCACGGCGATCAGAAATATTAACACGATCAAGAGGCGATACAACATTATTTGTTAGAACTTTCATTTTCTTTTTCGTTGAACCACTTGTGCTCAGTGTGCTGGAAGCGGAAGGAGTCTGATATTCATCATCATCCGAGGAACTTGAGCTACTTTCACTCACAATGTCAACTGCTGATGAAGAAGAAATGAGTTCAGCTTTTTTCATCAGTTCCGCTTTACTGCTTTGACGCCTCAATTCCATTTTAGTTTCTTGGACTCATTTCCGTGCCTCCCTAGCTGTTAAATTCCGATCAATTCCTACCATGCCACAAATTAATGGATCTTCTTGCTGCTCATGTAAAAATGCTTTATCTTCATCGTTTTTCATAACTTCTGATGCATTTTTGGTTGATATATCAAAAAGTTCTTCAAGGTCAGCATGAAAAAGTCCTTCTTTCATTTGACAGCTGTCCAATTTTGATCGTCGGTGTTTTTTCAGCAACAGATATTCGTCATAAAGTTTTTTTTAACTTTCTTTCTGCATTATCAATTCTTTGAGTTGGACTTCTTTCTCTCTCCCATATAACAAGAACTGCTTCAATTGTTGCCCGAATACTTTTTTTCACTTCTTGTTTTTCTTTTATATGATGGAAGAGCGACCTCCGAAGAATATCCCCTCTTGAAGGAAATCTGGCAGTCGACAGAGTTTGTGTAGGTTTACCAACAAGCCACACCACAACAGTAGATCTAGTGGTTGCCATATTAATTTCTATTCAATATATATATATATATATATATATATATATATATATATATATATATATATATATATATATATATATATATTTAATGTAGGAATTGTGTTAATATTTCCAGGAAGAGTACTCAATACAGCGTGTTATATAATTAGAAGAGCAAATAAATAAATAAATATATATATATATATACATATATACATATACATATATATATATATATATATATATATATATATATATATATATATATATATATATATATATATATATATATATATATATATATATATATATATATATATATATATATATATATACATATATATATATATATATATATATATATATATATATATATATATATATATATATATATATATATATATATATATATATATATATATATATATGAATATATAGAGGCCCTTTCAGAGGTTTGGAGAGGCCTGGGCCAGTTATAAATTGGAGACCCCAAAAGGAAGGTAGCAATGCCAAGTCAATGCAAAGCCATTTATTTCTTCAGATAAACCGGGACCAAATAAATATGTAACTTTCAGAATAAATGCTAGTAATAAGATAGACCGTTACTCACAGATTTGGCGCTTTTGGTGCGTTTATCAAGTAAACTAGCCAAGAAATATGCCTACTAATGACACATTTCTTAGGGAGGCCTAGGAAATGTGTAATTAGTAGGCTAGCACATTATTGGAAGGGTACGACCGTACGAGTGGAGTGTTAGACTAACTTTATTGTGAAAATTACAATTCAGATTTCACAAATGTATGATTCTTACATAAATGATTATTCATTGATTTTTATTTATTGGTTTTTTTCAATAGGTAATTATTTGCAAATTACTATAAATGAATAATTTTAAATTATGGCCACATTTTGAAAATAAAATTTAAAGAAACTCACTAAATGTATATAAAACAAAATGAATTAGTTTTATTTAATTTTCATAAATGTCTTTCCTGCTTTTTGTTCTGAAAATGCAGCAATTATATTTGAAAAATCCAGTTTTCGTGCAATATCATAATTTATATTCAGCATAGCAAGTCCATTCAACCGTTCCTGCCCCATAGTTAAACGATGATAAATTTTTATCTACTTTAAAATATTAAATGTGCGTTCGCCCGATGACGTCGACGCAGGCAAACTGCCGAAAATGCGTAATGCAATTGTAACGTTTGGAAGGACACCTTAAAGACCAAGTCCAATAATTTCTTCCAGCAACTTTTTTGGTGTGCAGTCTAGTTTCAAATTAACTCTTTTTCAAGTTCTTTTGAGATTTTTTTGTCATATTTGTGCTGAAAATATTGAACAGCCAATACAAGATCTTCGTCATTCAATTTTTAAACTGCCATAGAAATCCAAAAAGTTTACAAATTTCTTGTAACGACTGAAATCATCGCGGTGGCCAGAATGAATTGAGCCATTGATGACAAAATATACATTGATTTTAAAATACAGCTCGGCATCATCTTGACTTGGCAAATGATGATTAGTTAAAAACTCACATGAAACACCAACATTTCTGGCAACAAATTTTAAGTTGGTTAAAATCTTATCAAATTGCTTACGCAACCTTTGAATGCCCTTACATAAATTTTCAATGTCATCCTTTTCAACATCAAGAGTAGCATGGCGTGCTTCAATGATTAGATTTATCTGATGAATCATTGTGAGTAGCTTCATCCAGATAGATCAAAATGCAATCAAATTTGGAAATATAACTTTGAATAGCATTGAGTTCCATTTTAGCCTGAGCTGTTGAATGTAGCACCCCAAGTTGATTTAAAGCACTTCTTATTGAATTCAAATGTTGTGTAACACCATCAATCCGTGCTGACCATCTTGTGCTGGATATTCCATGCAACGAAACGGGAAAATG
Organism: Hydra vulgaris; assembly: GCF_038396675.1. NCBI lineage: Eukaryota > Metazoa > Cnidaria > Hydrozoa > Anthoathecata > Hydridae > Hydra > Hydra vulgaris. The sequence goes on along the minus strand of NC_088922.1, from coordinate 69,675,854 downwards.
TTGTTTTAGAATTTCCCACTTTTGAAGACTGCTACTGAATAAATTGTTTCATTGCTGAAATGTTTCGAAATACGTTACTGCCACTTTGCATGAATCAGCGCAATCGACACCAACTAAATTTAATGTGTGATTTCCGCAGCTAGAAAAATGCAGTTTGGATTTTGTTCTAACAAAAGCGGTTGCACACCGTTATACTTTCCAGTCATATAGCACCCTTGTCGTAAGCTTGACCTATGAAGGCTTCGAAATCCAGCTTCAAAGTTTTCAATATTTCTAGTGTTCGAGCAGCAATTTCTCCTCCAGTTTTCTTGAAAAATTTTCTAATAAAATAGATCTTTCTTCAACTGAAAAGTTCGAATTGTCTAAAATTTTAACATAACGATTAACCAGAGTAGTTTGCTCCTTGTACGAGCAATCTACAGTAGCATCAACTATTATTGAAAAATAAGCTTGCTTTCACAATTTCATGGAGGATTGCTGTTTGAACATGTGAACCAAAAATATCAATAAATTCGTTCTGAATTCGATTTGAAAGATAATGAGCTTGTATTTGCTGCATACAATGTTGTGATTCTTAAACACTTTTAACATGCTCAGCTAAAATTGGGTCATATATGCCAAGAAGTTCGTTATTACCTAAAAAGTTCTAATTCGCTCGATCACCTATTTGTTGATTTGAACCCAAAAGTGCTAATCCACGCTAAGAAATAAAAGAATAACATCTAGAATACGTTGGAATAATTTTTTCCAATTTTCAGTTTCAGTTTTGAGTTCAGATAAAAGTAAGTTATCAACTGAAGTTTCACATAATGCTGCTCTACTAGCAGATTTCCATACAACATAGTTTTCTTTATGATAAATTGAATTTTTGTCGATCTTGAAATCTTTTCCAACCTCAACTAATGTCCCATCCGGCAAAACCAGAGAAAAATGAAACATTTGCAGCATTTTTGTTCAAAAGAAAACAAGGTACGCAATACAAAGATTGTTTTTCAATACTCCAGCACAACCAGTATCTTTTGCATGTTTCTCCGTTTGCAAGAGTTTTGTTTAATAAACGATAGAGAAATGCATGATGATTAGAGTCTTCAACAGTATTACTTGGAATTTCAAAGCAAGTAATCTTAAGAAAAGACTTTTCTTGACTAGAAATGTTCTTGCTGATAATCCCATGTCAATAAAATTGACCGGATTATCTTGATGAGTCTGATCTGTTGTCTCTGGGTCCATATCTCGAAATTTATTTGCACTTTCATCTTCCTGTAATGAGATTTTGGGTTCAACCTGTTCCTGGTTTACAAAATTTAAATTTTCTGCTGATTTTCGTTCTGATTTTGGCTCTTCTGCAACTGGAACAACTTCATTTTCAATATTACTACTGTCACTCACTCTTTAAGATTGGTTTGCTGGTTCAATTTGAAATGTATTTTGTAATTCTTTTAAAAACGAATATATATTTTCTTCGCGTTGGTGCATACTTATTTGACCAACTCTTTTCTCCGCCGCCTTTTACTTGCACCACTTTCAAATTTTCTCTTCATTTTAAGGTTACCTGAAAATATTAAAATTTGTAAACATAATAAATTATTCATCTATCAAACTTATACAAATTTATATATTGAATTATGTTTAAAAAATTTAAAAATTATTTACCAGAACAAAAAAATATTACTTTTCTCAAAGTTACAAAATGTAACGTACAAAGGTTAAGATACAAAACGCAACGTACAAAGACACAATATATCAGTTTGAACAAAATGATGAGAAACAGTTCAAAACAAACTGATATAATTACGTTTGATAAAATACAGCTAAAAAAGAAAAGAAAAAATGAAGCTACTAAAAAGCAGAACAATAAGTCATAACTCAAAAACTCGTACAAGATAAAAATGATTGACTTGTATCAATTTGATCAAGCGCGCCCGATGGAGGGCTAATTGCATTATTACACGACGTAATCTTTATCATGTCGGATTTAGGTTTAGAAATTTGTAATTATAAAAAAATATTAATTTGTTAATTTAAGTTAACTTTAAGTCAAATTATTTAGAGTAATTAAAAATTTAGAACTATTATTTTGATGTTTATTTTGGTGTTTAAAATGTATATATATATATATATATATATATATATATATATATATATATATATATATATATATATATATATATATATATATATATATATATATATATATATATATATATATATATGTTCTATGTTTTATTAAAATATCGTAAAAATTAGGTTATTAACCCAACGTACCTGTTTGCTCTTTGATATTTATCGCAATATTTACAAAATTTTTTAACATTATCTACCATCCCTTTTCAGTAATACCTCTCTGAGAGTTTTGCCAACGTTTTGTCTCGGCCAAAATGACCACCTTCAATCGGCCAAAATGACAACCTTTGACAATTAAATTAACAAGATAGTTGTACATTTGGTCATACATACTTTTTTTAATTAAAAAAAAAAGCCGTAAAATTTTCTGTCAGCGGCACTTTTTCTAGGAAATAATGCCGCAGCGGCAAAGTTTCCTGAGACAGCGGTACGGTTTCAATAAAAAATTATTTTTTAGTGATGTTTCGTTACGTTTTTGGAACGTTTTGATGTTTTACGGTTTTGGAAAAATATTTAACTACTTGTACGGTTTTGGGGAAAAAAATGTCCGTCAGGGTATTATTTAGTTGGAAAAAAAGTTGCTCAATGGTTCAAAACTGCTTTAGGACATTCAAAGTAAAAATATTGTGAAAAATGTTAACAGTTTTTACTAAAGTAATTGAACTTTGATAAAATTGATTTTGAAAACAAGTTATGCACAAAAATTTGTTGATAGAATAATAATGAAATGTAAAAAGATCACGATCAAAAAAAAATTCTTCGTTTGCTAAAATCTTTTTTAAACTTTTCTCTAACTAAACTTTAAAGTTTAGAACATTTATTGTTCTTGTGGTTTAAAATTTTTTGTTCTAGTGGTTTTATTATCCATAAAGATAACGCGTTAGGTGTTAACAAACTTTAAAAATATATAAGTAATTATTTTTTCCAAAAACTAAATGGCATTATTTTAATAAAATTTTTTTTATTAAAAATAGTTTGACGGTAGTCAAACCTTATTCTTTTATTTAATAAAAAAACTGTCAGTAAAAAACCGAAAACTGGCTTGTTCATTGTCAGCAGATCTCGTAAACTAGAATCTGACAAACTTAAAGTGGAGATACTAGGTTGTATTATGACATTGACCTCTATGTAAAATGTACAACAAAAATTCCTGTTGTAGTTGAGTATTGTTTGTTAACTGATCCTCGCCAGCCTACGATTTCAAAAGTGATATTTCTAAATACCTGGTATACTCTATGATTTTCATATTCACCTAGATAAAAAGGTTCTTTGGGTATTTTGTGTTTTATTTCCACAACCAGTTTTAAAAGAAATTTAAAGTGTCTTCATTACTAATCTTTTCACAAAATATAAACATTTTACTAAACGTGTCAAAAACCATACCAACTCAGCATGGCATCGTGGGGCTCAGCGAGATGCTGAACACTTGGCATCAACAATTCAGTCGTAGCGCAGTGGTTAGCGTCCTTGCTCTTGCTCTTGAGATCCGTGGTTCAATGCCACCTTTGGGCAAATTTTTTAACATCGTTAAGAAAGAATGACCTTTTTTTGAAATGCTCTTCCATCGTGCTCTGTGATAAGACCGTAAAGACTTCTTGGGACACCTAAAATAGTTAATTGAAAAAAATTTAAAGTTCAACAAAAGTGATCTAAATCAAAATTTTTTTTTTCAGCTTTTGATAAATCAGTAAAATAAGTTATTGAAAACAATAAAAAGAAGCTGTATCCTATAATTTTTACAATCTTATTTTGCGGAACAAATGATTTATATTACGTGAGATATATAATAACAAAGAAAATGTCTAACAACTTTATGAGTGTAAGATTGAGAGAGGACAGTGTTTACAATTTTGATACAGGTGCTGAAAATACCCGTTATATATTACATTGAACGCAGAATAATTTTTTCAATTTGTCTAAACATGCTCTGCGAGAAAATACTGTAAAAGCTGCCAACAATGCTGTTGGATTCTCGGCCATAGTTGATGAAAAAGCTGATAATTTAGAATCTTAACAGTTATCATTGAGAGTGCAGTTTGTTAATTCGTCTTGAGAGAAGGCTATGGTTTGTGAGAGGAATTTCTTGGATTCTTACAGCTCAAAGATATTGAGCGGTAATATTTTATTTTGCGAGTTTCCGGGTTTCTTTTTATGAAATTAAATAATTGTATTTCTATTTTATCTTTTATTTAGTTCTTTTTGTACAATTTTATTATTTTTATATAAAAGAATTTACTACTATGTTTAAGAAAAGAACAAAAAAAGTAAACAAAAATAAAATAAAAAGATATATGGTTGTATTATCGAAAATTGCAAAAATTTGGCCTTCTTCTTAATAATCTGCTTGGTCAGGGTTATGACGGGTGCTCCAAAATGGGTGGGAAAGAATATAGTATTCAGACAAAAGTTTGAGAGACTAACCCCAAAGCCGTTTTTGTTCTCACAATCAAACTCTTAGGAAATGGTATTGCATGGGTACAAAATACTATTGGCATTATTAAAGGAATTATTGCATTTTTTTTTAAAAAGTCCAAAACGGAGATCTTCTGTCACAAATATTCCTCTTCTATATATATATGTATATATATATTTTTTTTTTTAATTCACCTCCCTAAGGCCCAGAAGCCCACTACAAACGAGGAGGCTACTTAATTGTGGTTATAACCCTCTCTCAACTCTATAACTCCGAAACACGAAACTTGACGAACAAGGCCGCTGCGCTGAGAAACAAGTTGAGCGCGGTACTACCAGAGACGTGATGGGGATCGAACTCGGACAGGGTGAATATAAAACAAGAAGGACAAGCAAGTATAAAAGTATTCGAATTTTGTTGATAGTAAATTTATTTTCATCTGAAAGAATTTTTATTGTATGCAAATGGAATTACATGACAAATGCACATAAGCTTTATTATTCATCAAAGTCCAGCACATATTATTTCGCAGTAATCAGTAATACTTAAACCAGTTAGTCAGGCACTGCAAGTTTAAAAACTACTCAGCGTAGTAAAACTTCAAAGAAGTAAGTCCAGTAACTATTTCAAGGATATATTTGTGGAAAAAAGTACAACTCGCGCAGGAGATAATATTGAACTGAAAATAAAAGTCATCGATGTAGTTCGGGAAACTTAAGTTTTAATGTTCTTCAGACAAATAATTTACATTCAAAGACGATATTTCTACGACTGATAACGTATACAGCATAAATAATTTTGAAACTGAGGCCCTGAGTTAATTTGATTTTTGGAACACTTGAGAATACAACAGTAGCCAAGATTTCATCAACTTATTACCTTTTACACAATTTTATCCTAGTATCTGATGTGCCTTACTCGTGTTAACTTTACCAGTAACAACATGTACGGTGATGGGATTGTCCTGCCCGTCCATATATATATATATATATATATATATATATATATATATATATATATATATATATATATATATATATATATATATATATATATATATATACATATATATATATATATATATATATATATATATATATATATATATATATATATATATATATATATATATAGATATATATATATATATATATATATATATATATATATATAGATATATATATATGTTGTAAATAAAGTGTAGTTTGTGCAAAATATAGTTATATTTACAATAGAATAAAAGGCATACTTACAAATAGACTCAAAGAATACCACTAAAGATGGTTTTATTTGTTAATTAATTCCCTCATTGGAGACTCAGATACAATGGAGGTATTTCTTATTTTTTGACAAAATTGTAGTAGTTCTCGCATTTTCAATATTGGTTATTACATAATATTGTGGCTTTAAAGAGATTCCAAAGTACTACGACATATTTTTAAAAGGAAAACATTTTTGAAATTTAAATTTTACTCTATGTATCTGATGATGTTTCTCCAAATTGGTAAATCTTCAGAATTCATCTTGTTAAGAATTACAAAAATGTCAAGGATAGCAGTTGGATGCAATATGGGTTATATGCAAGGATGCATGTTGAGGATGCAATATTTGATGTTTTGGTTAATAATAATAAATGTTTTTTTTTGAGATATTTTTTTATCTTCATAACTTTTGTTGTTATTTATCAACAATATTTTGGACAAAAATATTTTTGTTAATTAACATAAATTAATGTATTATTAAAAAAGAACTTTAGAAAAAATATTTTTATAAATGTTTTTTGTTCGCAAAATCAAAACATATACTTTTAATCAAAAGTACTCAAAATAATTATAAAAACTCTCCATGGAACCAAAGTTCTAGATATCTAGTAAGTTTGATGATGACAACAATAATTATGATGATGGTGATGATGATGATGATGATGATGATAGCATTAATCGCTATGATGATGGTGATGTTAATGATAAAAAGTCTTTAAGACCTTTTTAAGGTTAGAGATTATGTGATAATGTGGTACAAAGTTTGAATTTATATAAATGAGATCTTGGCATATTTTATGATGTTCTTTAAATTGGGCAAAACTCAGTGGAGAGCTTATTCAATTTATTCATTGTCAAAATTACAGCTAAATTTAACTGCAGAAGTCAAGGTGCATACTTTTTTAAATCAAAAAGAGTAAAATGTGTTTTCTTTAATAAAGAGTATAGTATATAATCGTATCGTATCGTAATATCGAGAAATCGTATAATATATAATCGCATCGTATCGTAATATCAAGAAATCGTATAGTATATAAACTTTAGTATAGAAATTTAAATAGAATTTTGCGCTTTTGCTTCTTATTATTACTCGGTTTTCCCCGGGCATCACGTTTTTGGGACATCATCAGATGACAAAAAAAAATTATCACTATTCCAAATGAAAAATCAGTTAATTTGTTACCTTCATCCATCAGATTACAGAGAGATTTCAAGCTCTGAAAAAGCAATGTAGATAATTTTCCTTCATCTGGCCTACGCCTGACATCAATTTGGATTTAATAAATAGTTTCATAACAATTCATTTATTTAGCCGTACAAATATTTACAAGTTCTGTGTTTTATAATATATATATATATAAAGATAGCAAGGACGAGAAGAAGTCAGATTTGTCTAGACATTTATATAAATAGATTTAAACGTTGTATTAAAAATGAGAGAAAAAAGCAAAATATTTCAAAGAGGTTTATACAAAATGCAAAATAGCTTAATAGAGTCTTTCAAAGTTATTATTAATAAAAGTTAAGGAAGAAATATATATATATATATATATATATATATATATATATATATATATATATATATATATATATATATATATATATATATGTATATATATACATATATATATATATATATATATATATATATATATATATATATATATATATATATATATATATTTTATATATATATATATATATATATATATATATATATATATATATATATATATATATGTTTAATTCTTAAACTTTCTAAAATTATTAATATATAAATTATATATATATAGCATATAGTATAAATAGTTTGTTGAAATCAGTCGGGTTTTAGCTTCGTTCTGGATATATTTAAAATTATTTGCCTACTTTCCTTGTCGATCTTTTTTTTTTTGATATCAAATCAAATTTTCAATATATAGTTGCTGCTACAAATTTAGATCAAAATTTTTAAACAGATTGTCATTTTTATCATGATATTTTTAGCCTTCAAAAGATAAGTCCAAATAAAAAATTAACAATTGCCAGTTAATAACAAAAATGAAGGTTTTTAATTCGTTTTTTAACTGTTTCAAACTACTGGAAAGTTATTGAAGGGTAAGAAACACTTAAATCCAGTGGCAAGGTGGGGTGGAAATCACGTTTTATGGGTCAGTAAATTAATGAAAATTATTAATTTCAATTTGAGGTGAGAAATTGCTTTGATTTCTCCATCAAAAGATCACTTCGGAATTTTTTTTTTATATATATACTTTATATTTTTAAGATCTAAATACTTTACCAAAGCATGGCTGCATTTAAATTTTCTTCTAAGGTCTCTTTGCGACTGACATTTGCGAACAATAGATTTTGCGAATCATGCAAAGTTTCTGTAAACAACACAGGAAAAAATATAATATTTAACTCTGTTTTATAGGATAACAATATAATGGTTAAACTATACCGACAAGAACGTTTATATAACGTTTGATTCATACAATAGCCAGTGCAATGAGCAGTAAACGATAGATTTTGCGATAGATTTAAAATCTAATTTCTAAGTTCTAATAAAGAAGGAGGTCGTTGAAATCTGCATTAATGATTTTAACTTATAAACAGATTTTACATAATTATCAATTAAAATGAAAAGTTCTCTAAAATAAACATTGTCTTAATGTGAAAACAGTTGGTTAGTATTTAGAGATTCTGCCTCCGTATTGAATTAACTATTTAGTATATGCAATGTTGAACTAAAGTCCAACATTGCATATACTATATTGTTGATTCTCTCTAATGACATAACTTTTATATGCGAACACTGGTTGTTGAAACTAGAAAATTTCATTGTAAAAATTATCTGTAAAAATACTCACTCTTCATTGTTCCATTAGGCTAACAAACGTGAGAGGGTCGACCATTTGGTGGAAACGCGTTTTATTTAAAAACATTTCAAAACATTAGTATTCTTTATGAAGATAATAATTTCTGGGAAAAAACGGGAGCTGTGGAGCACTAACAGAATGGCTCAGAAATTTCTTTAACTTTTCTATTAATCATGGAGAGACCCCAAAATCAATATTTACATCACTTATTATACCACTCGCTAAATCGTATAAAAGTTCTTGATTGATATAATAACTATAGCGGAATTAGAATCATTCCAATTTTTAAAAAACTTATATAATATTTTATCCTACTAATTTATTCAGAAACAATAAAAGGTGATCCTCTTCAAATTGGTTTTACTAAAAATAGCTCAACCTAATCACATACACACTAAATTTGTTGTTAGTGAAACAATTAAACACTACAACAACAACAACTCACTCGTCTATCTCTGTTCCTTAGATGTTGAAAAAGCGTTTGACAGCTAAAACTGGGACATTCGTTTGAGAGACTGTACAATGATAAAAAAAATAACCTTTGTATATTGTTAATACCATATCGTCATTATACTATGAAAGCAGAGCTTCTGTTTCTTAACTAGGTTGCAAATCTATTTAATCCATTCTATCTAACGCATGGAGTAAGACAGGGATTTATTCTCTTGCCCCATTTGTATAACATTTACTCTCAAAACCTACTAGAAACCTCACAAAATGAAAGAACCTAAGGTATGTCTATGAATGGAAACTATACGGGTATTGTAGCATATGTTAATGACATTATACTTCTTAGCTCACCCTCACTGGCCTTCAAAAGCTTATTAATACCAGTAATATATACACAAAAGAAAACTGCATAAAATTAAATCTTGGCAAAACTAAGTTCTTGTTCATTGGAAAAAAGCAAATTAAAAACTATACAATAACACTCAACAACCAACAAATAAAACTTCATTATATACTTAGTCATCTAGGCTTTACACGGGATAAAAAAGGTTCACCTTTTGCCTGATCAACGAATAACAAATTTCCGGGCAGTAATCCAAACTTTAGTTAAATCAGAAATCTGTTTTGCTCACCCAAACTTTATTATCCAGTTACATAGAACTTTGGCTGTTGACACTGAAGACACTCCTCAGCGTTTCAAAACATAGCAAAAATTATATTCATCCCTCATTTTTTATTGAGGATATATCAATCAACACAACAAAAAAAACTAAACTTATATATTAGCAGTTTTGACACAAAGTCGCCGCTGAAAAACGAAATAGCTTCACAACCTTTTTTAGTGTCAAGAGATTGTGCAATAGTCATGAACTAAATCTAGAGAAAATAATACAATGTAAAAAAAAATCATTGGCTTGAAAAATGTAATCCATGGAACGGATCTTCAAATTCCATAATGTGCAGTTGAATGCTGGTACTTAAAACTTTCGCTTCATAAGCGAGAGTTCGATTCCCACCACGTCCCTGGTAGTACCGCGCTCAACTTGTTTCTCCGCGCAGCTGCCTTGTTCGTCAAGGTTCGTGTTTCGGAATTATAAAGTTGAGAGAGGGTTATAACCAAAAGTAGCCTCCTCATCTGTAGTGGCCTTCTCGGCCTTGGAGAAGTGAGTTATTAAAAAAAAACAACAAAAAAACAAAAAAAAAGAAACAATAAAGAACAATCTTCAGGGATAATGTTTATTAGCATAATGGCATTACATGATATTGTGTAAAACACAAAAAGTAATTTTAAAAAACAATCTTGTTTTTCTGATTTTGCAGTAACTTCTGAAGTTATAGAAAATTAAACTCCATTTTTAAATAAATGTTTGCCTGTCTTGGCTTTATGAATTTCTTTACAACATCAATATCTTTTTTGTGTGTAGGGGAGACCGGGGCTAGTTGCAACAAAATTTAAAAAACTGCATTTATCTCCTTAAACTTTAATATTTTTGAAATTTTTTTTCAGGGTTATAAAATAGATCTTAGTGACATGTTAATCCAACATTGATAAATATAATATAAAACTTAGTTATTCCGCAATAGTGAAACAAAAATGAAAAAAAAAATATTGCAACTTACCTCGCGTCGGGGCAAGTTGCAACAGTGAACGGGGCAAGTTGCAACACATTACTTTAAAAGAATAAGCCTTGTAGAGTTCACAGAAAAATTACTAGTCAATCTGTAATTTCTATTTGGCAACAAAAATTTTATAATTACAATATAAGAAAGTAGTATTTTCCTTGAGTTGCAATACATTTATTATGCTAGACTTCACGTATACCTGACTTGTTTAGTAAACTAAAAACTGTTTTTGAAAAAAAAAAGTTCTCTTGGTCAAATAAACAACAATTAAGTTTAAAAAAAGACAAGAGGAGTATTTAGGATATTAAGTTCTGTTTTTTTCTGTTTTTAGGATATAAAAACACAATAACATTTTGTTTAAAAAACAATTTTTTTAATGCAAAAAATTACGTTAATTCCATTTTAATTCACCTTTAAGTTTTTTTTTTGATTGTTGATGTGGAAGTATTAGACTTTCTCTTTTTAGAACTAACTTCTTTTTCAGCCATAAGTCGCTGTTTTATTGGAGTATCTGTAAGAATTTCTGCATACTTTCTCTTTGATCTAGTGAGTATTTCTTTCCTAGGTTGTGCTTTTGGCAGAGGTCTTACATTCTCTGGGGAAAATTCTAATGATGCCAGAGATGGAATTGCATCTGAGATTGAAGTTGATATACTAATATCAATACCTGCTTTAGATTGAGTTTCTGGACAATCAGTAACAAATGATGGAGCAAAATCTGCATCTGAAAATATATCCTTTTCATATGGGAATATTCCTGCCACTCTAAGACCAGATGTTATGTTTTGTTGTGTAAGAGAATGCTGTAAGGCTATTTTTGCAATTCCTAACAAATCATATATACTCATTGTTTTTCCTGGCCATTGTTTCATCCATGAGTCTTGTGCATTAGCTACGCATTTTTTGAATGGTCCGAATACAGATCTATCTAGAGGTTGCAACTTATGTGAGCAATGAGGAGGGAACGAAAGCAAAACTATACCATTATCACTACACAATGTTATTAATTAAACAGATAAATGAGACTGATGGTTGTCTAAAAGTAATAGCACAGGACTTTCTTTTGTGGGCTTGACATGCCGAATAAAGTGTTTTAAGTAAGTAACAAAGCACTCTTCATTCATCCACCCTGACCCATTCGAAGCACCAATGCATTCATTTGGTCCATCACGAATGTAGTGATCAAAAAATTTCTTTCTCGGAAATAGAAACATTGGAGGCAAACTATTGCCACATTCATTTACAGCTAACACCATTGTCACTAGTGTCCCCCGTTCTTGAGATGTTAATGCTCCAAGCAATTACCTTGTTTGGCTTTTGCACAGTGGTGATACCAGTCTCATCAACATTGTAAATATTAGATGGAGAAAAATGATTTCGATCTAAAACATCTGATAATTTTTGAAAAAATACACCTACATTAACACGATTAAAACTAGTTGCTCGTGCAAGACTTGTTGCTTCTGGAGTTCTAATAGACAATCCTGAATGTCGATTTAAAAACCCTCTCATCCAGTCAGGACCAGCCATTGAAAGTTTTAACCAAGATTTTGGAAAATTAAGGTTATACTTTATAGCACATTCAAATGCAAGTTTTCGTGCTTCATAAGGTGATAATCCAAAATAAGTATCAGAAGCTGTTGATATATATAAAGCAATAGCTTTTTCTTGTTCTAAATTGAAAACTTGGCGTGATTTTTTATAACCAGGAATAGGTAGCGGCATTCCCATATTAATAGCTTTTTTTACTTTGTTATGTAACGAAAAAGAGTTGAGTAGTGGATTCCATACTTTTTTGCTGATGCTCTAATCGATATTTCTTTTCCATCAATAACATGGTTTGCTGCCTCTATTACCACTGCTGTTGGATAAAGTCCTTTTTCAGTTTTTCTCTTGTAAGTTCTCATTTACAATTTTTACTTAAACACAAAATAACAGTTTAATCAAATAACAATAAAATAAAAAAACATTAACGTCATTTTACGCAACTTAACCTACAACATCAATTATTTATATATGAATGATTAATGTATCTTTGCATATATGTATACATGTATATATATATATATATATATATATATATATATATATATATATATATATATATATATATATATATATATATATATATATATCTATCATGTATCATATATATATAAACTTAAAACAAAATTTTATGATAAAAATATATTTAAAAAAAAAATAAAAATAAAAAAAAACTAAAAAATAAAAGCTTATATAAGTTGTATATGTAAATAATATATATGAAACGTATTTATATATATATTTATGTATTATATATTATGTATATATACATATATGCTATATGTATATTATGTATATATATATATATATATATATATATATATATATATATATATATATATATATATATATATATATACATGTATGTAATATGTATATTAAACATAATATACATATAAAATACATGTATATATACATAATATGTAATACATAAACATGTATACTTATATATACATATGCTTTATATATATTATATACATTTACAATTTATTTAAACTTATCTTCATCATAAAATTTTTGTTTTCGTTTATATTTGTTTGCGCTGTTACATAAAAAAAGCGTCCATTATTTTAGAACTAGTAAATCAAAAAAAAAATTCTTTTTTCAAATCCATGCTTTATGCAAGCAGAATTCTATTGGGCCTAGAAATTCCTTTTTTGTTATCTTTTGTAGAAGGAAAAATTACTGTTACGTTTTTAAATTTTTTTTTTATTAATTCAGTGTTCTTATGGGGAAATACAAATTAAATTTTTGTTAACTTAATTAACTTTTTTTGGTCAAATTTTTCTAATTCCTTGTATTGTCATCGAAAATGATTAAGTGTGCAAAATTTGAGCAAAATTGGTTGAGAAAAAAGCTTTCAAAAATTGATTTCAAATTTTGTGGCACACAAACATAAATATATAAAAAGTAACCTTATATAAAGCATGGAAAAAACAAGTTAAGTGCGTAAAATCAACAAATCCCGCAGCTAATTTATGATTCTACTTACCCCAAGCAATTTGATGCAACTTACCCCATAGGCATCATTATCACTCGAATCATTATATATAATTATTTTTATTAAAAAATTTTTTTTTCTTTTGACTTATCGTGTTTGAAAAAGATTTTTTTATCTTACCATAACTTTATTATGGTCATATACCTCTAAGTTTAAAGTAAAACCCAAAAAAACTTCAAAAACAAAATTTAGAATTTTATATCGAAAAAAAAAAACATCAATAACTTTTGAAATTTTTATTGAATAACTGTAAGTTTTTTACAGCTGACGCGTTAAAGTTATAGTTATATTATTTAAGAAAAATTTAGGAAAAATATACAAAAACCATTCTTTAAACCGCATTGTTGCAATTTACCCCTGTTGCAACTAGCCCCGGTCTCCCCTAATTGATTTCTTTTCTACATTTGCATTTTCTTCAGCTCTGCATATGCTAATTGCTTTTGTTAAAGTTAAATCTTTTCGAATAAGATTATTTTGGAATTTGTCTGATTTGATTCCTTCAGGAATTTTGTATAATATGAGACCATCTTGAATTCACATGTCACAAATCTGAGCCAGATTTTTTAAACCAGTCATTAAAAAATTTAATGATTCATTGACATTTTGGATTCATTGAAGTCCATTTTGTTCGGCTTTGTTCCATTTTCCTTTATCTTTTTAAAGATAGAGTAGATTAGGGTAATATGAGCACCTATTATGAGCTTAAATTTATATGCAGTAATTAGCGGCTTAAATCTAATTAAAATACTATTAAATTTTTTGCGTTTTTAAAATATTCTCGTCACGCATGAATAAACCCGTGGTGCAAAATTTTGATGCTAAAATAATGAAATTTTGTATTCATAAAGAAAAATTTGTTAGCTAAAAATCCATTCTATTTTTGTTTGAAAAACAATGCATAGAAATATCTAGTTTTGACTTTATTTAAAGATACCATTTTTGTGCAGGGGAGAACGGGAAGAGGTGGGACACATAAATTTTTTTTAGGGTGATTACAATATCTTTTGTATTTGATGAATAAACTGAACCAAACAAGTTTTTACAAATAAACCTTTTTAGGCACCGATTCAATCCCCTTAGATTTCCAGCCAATTATAACTAAGTATATAAATTTTTGCTTTTAGAGAAACCATGCCATTAAGGTGAAGAGGGACAAATGTGGGTAGAAGTGGGAAAAGTAAATTTAGAATAAGAATTTCTCGTGCGGAATCAGTCTCTTAATGATTACTTTAGCAATCATTTTCCAAATGGAGTTACTTATCCGCAATCGCTAATTGCTATTCTGAACGATTGTTAGAAATAATAGTCCAAAGGAAATTGTTTGCGTAACTATCCATATATCTATCTCTATATAAATATAAATATATATATATATATATATATATATATATATATATATATATATATATATATATATATATATATAGACAGAGAGAGAGAGTTTTCATATAGACCCTTTACAATAAAATATATAGCCCACATGGCTTAATAAATTTTAAAGTAAAGTATTTTTTCTGAAAAATACTACGTAAAGAATAAAAAACTCATATATGCATACATACATATACACATAAACACACACACATATACAAACATACTTACATATATGTCAGAAATTAAAGAGATGCAGTTTCATTTGTTGTTTAAAAGAGAAAGTTCAAATTTTTTATATTGCTATTATTCAATTGGTTCCATAATGGCGGGCCTTGGCTAATAACTGAGAATTTTGACAATTATGATTTTACTCTGCTCAAGTGATAGTTATGGTTGGTATTTGACCAAAGATTGCATTTTTGTGAAAAAGCCGATGTAAAAATATCAGAAAATACTTTTGGCAGCAAGTTATTCTTAAATTTAGGGTTAGCATTAGGGTTAACATTTGCCGACTGACTTATCTAAAGGGTCTACATTTACCGACTGACTTGTCTAAAAGGGTTAAATTCAACTGTCATATTAATTAAGAAGTATTAATATTAATTCTAGTGCGATTAGGAAGAAACTATGATATTATTCATTTAACTTTTTTTTACTGTATGTGAAGGATTTGTGAGTAACATTTTATAGCCTGGTTGGATTTTATGAACATAAAGCTTTTGGATGGAAAAAGCTGCTTAATGTGGAAATTTTTCCACATTAAGCCACATTATGTATGTTTATTCCTTATGTTTACTTTATGTTTTTATGCTCTTTACGTAAACTTTATGTTTATTCAAAATACTCAAAAGAGATTATTCTGTCAAAAATATTTGGCAACAACTAAAAGAAAAATGTATTAACTTTAAATTAAACTGGTCTGTTCTAAAAACTACGCTTGCCTATAATAACATTTCCATAAAAATGCATACTATGTTTACAAGAAAAATTTGAAATTATTATTCATTTGGATCAAGAAAAATTACTAAACAGAAAATCTGAATTAATTTCTAAATGCAAACATGAAAATAAGTACCTTTTAAAAAATTATAAAAATAAATGACCAGACAAAAGTTATCCAAACTCTTTTGATTTTTTCTCATGGTTTTTTAATCTTTTGTAATGTAGTTAATGCAAATTCCTGGTTGCAAAATTACTACAGTTATTACATAAATAATTAAACCAATTCCCAACTTCCTGGGAAATACTTTTTCTATAACTTTGATGTATAAAATTATAAATAAATATAAAGAAGTTGAGGATTCTTCTGAAGTATAACTGCTTCTATTCTTTTGTACGCATCAGACTAAGCATGGACGTTTGATTTTTCCGTTTGGTAAATCCGTCCGTTAAAGTTAACGTCCGTTACGTAGAAATATTTTAACGCACGAAAATAACGGAAAATTTCCGTTAAAAATTTTTAACGGACCGATATTTTTCCATTAATTTCCGTTAATTTAATTAACTTTCATTAATTTAATTAGTTTTATATTAAAAAAGTTGACGAAGATAAAAACACAGAAGCTACAGACAAAGCAGCAATTTTGTCTCTAAAAGCTACTTTGTTATGCTGTCTTTGAATCTTTCACAATTTCGTACAAGATGGCGTTGTATTTTTGGTTATTCCCTCTCAAAATATACTTGACTTTACCGTTTGAATATTTTTGCGGGAATAAAAAACTGAAAAGTTCGAGTTAACGCCTTTAAAATGCTTGATAAAGTCTGCTCTTTCAAAGGCGTTCTTCAAGTATTGTTTGACCAAGCTGTTGGAGTCAACTTTCATAGGACAAGCGTTTAATAGATGTTTGATGCTCGATGTTGCTCGATCTTGGAGTTGCTCGAGGATAGCAATGTTGGACTTTAAATGCGGCAACCAGACTTGCACAGCAAACCCAAGGAGGGTGCGAATGTAAATGAGATAAAATGTGCTCCATAAATAAGAAAGCGAATGCGAAATGTTGTTTTGAATTGCCAAAACATTCTACCTGCTATTGATGCGACTGACTCTACTTGTGGTCTGACGTTGAGGTTATTGGAGACCAACACACCTAGGTCTCATTCGACTACAGTCTTTGTGTCAAAAACAACGCGTGCTGTCAACGTTGGTCATTAAGTATTCGCGCGTCGACTTGTTACATGCGCAGTAAACATGCATTACTTTGCATTTCTCAATGTTGAAATGCATGAGCCAAATATATGACCATTCAACTGCTCTGTCAATGTCAGCTTGAAGAGTGATGCTATCCTAAGTAATGACTCGTTCTTAATTATGCCAATAAATTTATTTTTATCAGCATACAGTTTCATATGATGAGTGATGCTGTCCGGCAGTTAATGAAGATTGTTATCAAAAGTATTCAAAAATTTTTTCAATTGAGAGAATGAAATTTTTTAATTTATTTTTGAAGACTGAAAAAGTAATCGACAAATCAAAAATTGGTAAAACAATCCGATTCCAGATATGTGGTACACAATATTCTTTCTAGTTTCTTTTCATAACTTATATACCTTAAAAGATAAAAATAAATACAACTAAAGAAATAATTATTTAAATCGTCAATCATTTTTTCAAACAAATTTTAGAAAATCAAGCATTTCATTTCGTGGAGCTTCTTTTTGGAATAAAATAGTTTTAAAACATTTTGGCTTTTCATTGGAATGGAGTTACCTCTCATTCAAAAAAAAGTTTAAAGAAATCATTTTGTCTACTAATGATATATTTTTGTATTTTTAAACATCGAATAATTTACTTGTTTATTTTTTATGCAGTGATGTAACTGAATATGTATATGAATGCACTTAAATTTTTCTTGTGTTTTATACACTTGACCATTTATGTTTGCATTTGATTTTTATGAGATTTTTAAATTTACGAGCGGTTCTCGATGAAGACTAAATGGTCTCCCTCGAGTGTCCGCTCTCTTTTTATTTATTGAATCAAATACTTGTATATTTTTTGTTTATTTATATTTTCTAGTTGTAAAAGGATTTTTAATCTTAACGATTTCATTTATTTGTATAACGATTTTTATACTTTGTATAAATTTTAAATTTCAAGTTCTTCATAAGCGGTTCTCTGTGACAAGACCTAATGGTCTTCTTTGATTTATTTTTTATTTATTTATTTTTACAATATCTTCACTTGTATTTTTCTTTTGTATATTTGTATTTGTATCTTAAACATTGTAATAAAAAACAAAACAAACAAAAAAAGAAAAAAAAGCTCTAGTTGGTTTGTTATTGAAGATTTCTTATTTTAGGGGTATATGGCTAAGTGTATTTCACTAAAGAAAGTAGAAAATATGATTTGCTCAGTGTATTTATGTTGAAGCATAATTTATCTAAATTCGAAATAACTACCTAGAGTTTAAAATGCCTAATTATTAGTTGTCAAATTTTTTAATTAACCGAATGTCAGATTAGCTGCGTAAATTGTACCTCAAGGCAGATCCTCAATTGTACCAAAGCTACCATTTTGACTGCTAAAAAATGCGTGGAAAGTTTAACAAATTCCCTTTAAAAATAAAATTTGAAATGTCAAAACCGAGATATAGATCATAGAGAGAAGAGGATACTGAATAAACTATTTTTGCTTATTGTAATAGTGATATCGGATTAAATGCCGTTTGTTTAAAATACGGAATTTCTAAACCAACCTTTAAAAGGGATGTGGAGCATAAAAATGTATATGCAAATGACTCAACTGTAATTGTTTTTAAAACAGATATAGTATATATTGTTTTACATTACTTGAATTTTTTTTTCTTCTGGAAAATGCTAAAAACAGGTATCACCAAAAATGGTACAATTTTTATTTAAATTGTATGCTAACCAATGGGCTAGCTAGGATTAGAATAGAGGAGGAAGGCAAGTATTAAAAATAACTATCTTAAATACCTGCCTTTAAACAGGTATCACCATATTTGGTGATACCTGTAGTTGGCATTTTCCAGAAGAAAAAAAAATTCAAGTTGCATAGAGTTTATTAAATAAAAATCTTCATTTCATTAAATTATGGGCAGTTAGGTGTTATGTTATGTTATATAAGAATATTTCCAAGTGCTGGTTTTACAAAAACCATTCATTTTAATCAGTTCTTTAAATCCCTTAAATCTAAAATCATAAAATATTTGCGAAGTTGTAAAGTATTTAAAATCAAGAAAGTGGTACAATATTGGATTAATAACCTTACCCTAAATTGAGTATTCTCATTTCCATGAAAAATATTTGTGAGAATCGATCTGCAAAATTGATTAAACACATAGTGTTTCTGACAGTAGTAAAGACGTTTCAACTTACTTTTGCCCGTACTACCCCAGGCAATAATTGCATAACTTATATAACTGTGAACAAATGAGTAATAAAGTCGTGTTAAGCTTTTTTTATTTAAGTATATTCTGGCCTTGTATAAGATTCCAATACTTTTAGACACTTAAGCGCAAATGTAATTAATATGTTGTTTTCGTCTGATGTTCTCGTCAAGAAAAATACCTAGAAATTTTGTTACCAAATCTCTTTTTATTTCAACTTGATCAATAAAAACTAAATACAAAGAATATAGTATAACATATCGAGGGCCTAAGATATGGAACAGTTTTAAAAATAACCACATCAATACGATGAAAACAGTAAATTCATTTAAGTTTTATATAAAAAGAGAAATTTTGAAATCAAATGACAGCTTTGAAAATTAGCATATACACTATCGTTTTTTAATATAAACTATTGCTTTTTAACCTAATTTTTTTGATATATTCAAAGGAATTTATTTCTCTTATTGTTTTTTTTCCTTTTTTTTTTTTGACGAAGTTTTTATTTTTATTTTTTTTATTTTTTTATAATAACTTTATTTTCTAAGCACTTGTTAAAGCTCTCACATGGGCTCTATGAAAAGATTGTGGTGACTCTGGTCATCCATATCTTTATTATTATTATATTATTGAGCCCCTGTGTGGTTATATATATATATATATATATATATATATATATATATATATATATATATATATATATATATATATATATATATATATATATATATATATATATATATATATATATGTATATATATATATATATATATATATTAGTAGTAGAAAATCACTTAACAAAAATTTTTTCCATTTAACACTGTGTTTCATCAACAAAGATTCATAAGAAATTTCTGATGAATCTTTGTTGATGAAACACAGTGTTAAATGGAAAAAATTTTTGTTAAGTGATTTTCTACTACTAATATAATTGCTCTGTTCTTTTAAGAACATTGAGCACTCTATTGTGTAGAATACTTTTTAAAGTTGTTTAAATATATATATATATATATATTCTTTTTTTTTAAGGAACAATTTTTTTATATTATTGTATGAACAGCAAAATATATATATATATAAAAAAGGCTCATATATGCTTTTGTTATCAACTTTAATGATTTGTGGTACGGAGTTTGAGCATGATTTTTGTTTTCCAGTGATTTTTTTTATTATTTCCCAAGTGCGTTGGGAGTTACTTTTAAATTTATTAAGAAGTTTTGAGTAGTAATTTTTTTTTAACTTTTTTTGTTGTCTCGAGTTTCTAGCAGGTTTAAGACGCAACCCTTGCGATGAACAAAGCCATGCTGTTTTAGAGTAATTAAACTATTAGCAACACAGTGTTTTATTATTATTGTTTGAAAAATACTTTCTATTATTTTGAATGGAATGGATGTGAGCGAGATAGTCCGGTGGTCTGATGCAAATAGCTTTGTCCCCTTTTTGAAAATTGGCGTTTTATTTGATTTTCTCCACAAATCGGGAACTACACCAGTTGCGAACGAGCACTTATAGATAAGCAAAAGAGGTTTGGCAAAGGTAGCTGCACGTTTACGAGGAATTAATGGTGTAAGCCGTTGCAGCTGGTTGACTTTCTTTAATCAAGGTGGTGAGGCACTTTTGTACTGCATCGATAGAAAAACTTGCTGGGTTGACAACAAAAATTGCTTCAGCACAACTTTCAAAAGCTGGCATTGGACATCTGGGCTCCAAAACAAAAGCTGAATGAAAATAGTTATTTAACAATGAGCATATACTGCCACATCCGTTGATTCAGAGACATTGAGCATATATGTATCAATGTCTTCGAATCAACATCCAATCAGTGCAATGTGTTTGCATCTCCAGCCAGAGCCCAGTCTGACAACGCTAGCCGCACAGCCACTCGTGACTTAGAAATTTCCACTGCCATCTAGACATCCTATAACTAAAGCAAAAATAAAACCGATCCAGCCCAACGCTTCCACCGTTCTACCTAACCAACTACGCTACTGGGCAAATAATCCATGCTCACTCAATAATGACAAACGCCAAAAGTTGTTGACCAGACTATCTGCTCTGCCTAAATCTAGTTGGCCACACGTCATATTTTTTACGGCAACTTGGTTCACAGATTTATTAGACGTTATAATACCCAGCTACCAACCGCATTGCAAAGACAAAGACAATAGGGGCGGCGGAGTTGCCATTTACACAGAAGTTAATTCTACTCAGAAAAACTCAACATTATTATATATTTACTATATATAGTTAATATACAAATTTATTTAAAATCTTACTCAAATTTGGATAATCGATTGTGATTTTAAAAAGACTTGTATTAAAAAAACGAACTTCGGTCTGAGTTTTTTCATTACAAACATATATATTTTATGATACCGCAAAATTTATCATTTTAATTTATTTCGTCTTTTCATAATTCACAGACGTGATCTTTTAACAGAATTATGTCGTAGTCAACAAAATATCATACAGACATTAGAATTTTTTTAAAATGACCTTATCTACACCGAGTGTGCTCACATGATTTTTAAATTATGGTGAAATAAACGTTTGAAATGAAATAAACGTTTATTAATTTTGACAAATCGAAAATTTTCGTCGAACTTTCAAAATTACACTTAAGTTTCAAAATTACACTTAATTACTTACTTTCAAAATTACACAAAATTACAATTAAGTTCTTATTCTTATTAGTGGCTGATATATATTTTTTTGAATTTTTTTGCATTAAGTTTTGTGCTATTGTTTTTTTGTTGACAACGTTTTCAACAAGTAAAAATTAATAAACGTCCTCCAACCGCCCCTTCCCCCCATGATACTTGTGTATATTTCGTCTAAGAGTTTCTAAATTAAAACTTATAAGCAATAAGAAGGGGGACGGGAGAGGGAGTCGGAAAAAAGATATAAGTTTTGGGCGTCTAACCCAGAAGTTTAATAAAAATATAAAGTCAATTTAAAGTTATAAAGTGTTAATCCTTAACTCAAATCCAAGATGAATTATTTTTTGCCTTAATTGAAATAAATAAACTACAATAATATAAGCTAGTAATTATTACAATATAAGAATATCGATTGTCAAAGCGCAAAAATTTAACTTATATAAACAGAAATTTTATATACTTTTAATGCCTTATAAAAAAATAAATAATTCTGGCTATGATATGCCCCTTCTATTCGTGCGCCCGGATACAAAGTACCCAGAGACACCCCCTTCCCCACCACGGCGACCAGAATCAAGAATACCGGTATTTGTCATAACTGAGGGAATGCATTGAAAATTGCGGTGATTGCATTAATTTTAAAGTTTGTTTAAAACATTAATGAGATTTTTGTAAATTAATATTAGTTTAATTAACTCATAAATTGATATTTGTAATTTTCTTACCTAACTCATTTATTTAGGTGTTTTACTTTTCTAGTAAAATTTTGAAAAATAAGTCTTTCTACATTATACAGAGAGTATTAAATTATTACTTCTTTTTGATTGTAATTTTATTTCTTCTAACTCCTGATTCTGTGCTTAAATATGCGGTAGTGGTGTCGTGGTAGAGCGCTTGCTCTATGAGCGAGTGGTTCCGAGTTCAATCCCCACCACGTCCCTGGTAGTACCGCGCTCAACTTGTTTCTCCGCGCAGCAGAGAAACAAGTTGTGCGCGTGAAAAAGAAACGTGTTTCGGAATTATAAAGTTAAGAGAGTTATAACCTCTCCTCATCTGCAGTGGCCTTATCGGTCTTGGGGAGGTGAAGTAACAAAAAAAAAAAAAAAAAAAAAGATAGTTTTTAAGAGATTTTAAAAATTCTTAGGCTATATTTTCCCTTGCCTGCTGGAAAGTTAACACCTTTATATGCACAGGAGGGGTGACATTTAATTGCGAAATGCTTATTTATATTACTTTCAAAATACTGAGTTTAGAGGCGTAATAACTTTTAAACAAAAAGTGTCAGCGCGCGTGTGTGAACCATAAATATATAGTAATGTTAACACATTAAGTTTACAACTAGGCTACACTACAACTAGACTATCTAGCGACTTCCGAGAGAGATTACCTAGAGAGACTATCTTGAATACAGAGAGAAAGAGAGAGATGACTAATGCCATCTTTATTAAAAAACACGAAAATATTAAAGAGCAGTTGCAAAAATATTTACATGAAAATAAATTTATATATTAATATAAAGTTTAGAAAAAAAAGATTTCAAAAGAAAACACAATATTTTTGAACTTTTCAATTTTCAAAGTCTAACCGTTGCAGTTCAATTTCATCGCCATTTTTCGGATGATACATATATAAATATCTTCCTTCTCTTGGAAACATAACAGTAACATTTGGAATAGACATGTACTCATATTTTTTATCAGAATCATAAATTTTATTATTTTCTTTTTCTTTTAGCAATAAACGAAATTGTTTTAGGTTTAAATTACATATCTGAGAAACAGTTTTATAAACATCTCTAGTTAGAGTTAATGTGTCAAACTCTACTTCAAAACTTTGCTCCACATCACCAGTAATTAAAAGAGAAACAATGTCCCTTTTTCCCAATTTGACATCCGCAAGATCACAGAGATCACCGCGCAACTTAACTATCTCATGATACCTTGAAGGTTTTTCTACCTTATCTTTGTAGTACCTAATAAAGTATCTTTCTGCATCATCACGTTCTGATTCATTAAGTATGCTGCCGTTTATTTTGAAAACATGAGGTAACCAGTTCATTAGCAAAAAAACACGTTCTTTCTCTTTTTTAAAACCATTCAGAAGTGGAATACTATTAAGTCGAATTTCTTTAAGTTTTGAAAACGTGCGAAGATTATCAAGTGAATTCCAATCATTTATCTGAGTGTTTGACAGACTTAAATACTCAAGATATGGAAATTCATCTCCAACACTAGAAACTGAGTCAATATCATTTTCTGATAAAATTAGTTTTGTTAAAGATGTGAAAATATGAGCAAGATTTTGCACATGATACCATGACTTGATATTATTACTTGAAAAATGTAAAGATTTGATATTTTTAAACTGCTGGTCAATAATCGGGACTGTTTCATATTCATTTAAGCTGAGATGAAGTTCTTCTAGACTGAAAATTTAAAACTTGAAAAATTAAAAGAATATATATAAATAGACAGTAAAAAAAAACTTTTCTAAAACAATTACACGCATTATATCTACTAAAATGACTTTTTAGTTAATTTACACTTTTAAAAAAAAAATTTAGTTATTTAAATAAATCATTTTTAAAAAAATTAAGATTTCAAGTTATTCAAAAAAATTAAGATTTCAAGTTATTTTAAAAAAATTAAGATTTCAAGTTATTCACTGAGCAAAATAAGAAAAAATAATTAATAGAGGATATTGTAAAAATATAAGTATCAAAAAAATTGAAATATACTGCTTAATTATTCAGCTTAGTGCTCAATTATTTGGCTTAGTGTTATTAGTTTAAAAAATAAATGAAAAAATTTTTAAAATATAAAGACACAAACTAATATTAAAAAAAAAGAATTAAATGAAATTAAAAACAGTCTTATTTAAAAAATAAAGCAGTTAAAATTTTTACTCTGTGTAGTTTTTTAAATTAAAAAAACAAACAAACACAAACACATATGCTAAATATAAAAAATATATAATTAACATCAAGGAAATAAATTTTACAAATAGATAACATACCAGGGACATATTTCCAATATCTTACATAATGCATCAAAGTTAATTTTAGTATTGTTAAGAACTAAACTTTGCAGAGTGTTATGCTTATTGTGTACCTCGCCTAATGATTGAGAAAGGTATAAAGGATTATGAGAGAGGTTTAGAAATTTTAAACTTTGAAGTTGGCTGATAATTTGTATGACCTAAAAAAATAAAAAATTAAAATTATTTTAACTAAAGTTAAACTAGTGGAAGATGCAGCATTTTTGGTATTTGAGTGATTGAGGTAACTCCCATATGTGAAGCAAACTTCAAACATTTGTGTTTATACATATGTCAAATAAAAATGCTTAGCAAAAATTGAATTGATTGCAGACTTAGAATAAAAAAATACCCAGACATCTTTTTTTATAATTCTCACTAAAAGAAAAATATTCTCAGCTAAATTTATTTCATCAAAAATTTTCAATTTATTTTATCAAATTTTTTGCTCAATGTCTTGAAGTTTTAAAAACCATAAAATTGCACCCACCACTGAGTTAAACTCCATTAATATTTTTATTAATCTATTTTATATTTGTAATTAAAGTAAATAGAGATTTAAATAAATAATGTTAAAAATATAAGAAAAATGAGTAGAACTAACATAAAGAGATAATCCTAGTACAAACCTTTTAAAATGAATTCTTAAGAATAATGAATAATTCTTTGCTAATATTTTAAATGTTGTATAATTCTTTCTTATATTTTCTTATAATTCTATAGAATAGTTTTTTCTAATATTTCTAATGATTTATAGTGTTGATTAGTAAAAGTTTGAAAGAAAAATGTCACCAAATTTAAAAATAGAAGAATAAAACTTATTTCAACAAGTTGAAAAATAGAAGAATAAAACCAATGTCACCAAGATGAAAAATACTCACTAATGTCAATTAGAATAAACAACTAATTAGATTTAAAAAAAGATTCTCATATAAGAAAACTTTAATACCAAATTCTTATATAAGAAATTTTCAAAAGAGATTCTTTTATAAAAAACTTAAAAAAGTGATTTTTTTATTAAAAAAAACTTTAGTTAAAATCAGCTAAAAAATCACGTTGTTACTGTTCAGTGCTTTCATTTAAAAATAACAATTTATTGCTTCTTTAATGAAATTTAAAAGTTAAATCATGTTTAAAAAAATATAAAACTAAACTTTTTAAGTTTTAATTTTTAAAACTTTTTAACTTTTCTTTTTACTCTATTATATTTAATATGAAAAATAAAATTCAACCAGAATTTCAAGGCACTTTTTACAGTCTGAAAAATCTAGAGCTGCAGCACTGGTCTGACCTGAGGTAATGATAAACATCTTTTCTTTTATGTGGCAAGCTTGAAATAAAGAAAATCTAATCAACTGATTGATTGACTTACATGTATCCATTCAGACAGAAAGTTATGTGATAGATCCAAATCTTTAAGACGTGGGCAAACACTTCTGATTGCATTTTCATCCCCAGGAGAGTTTATGCCACACCCATCTAATGCAAGAATAAGTCGTGAGCTATGATCTTGGAAAATATCAACTAAAAATATAACTTTAATGCATAGATATATTAAATAGTATATACATATTTATATCAAATGAATAAAAGCAACTATATATATATATATATATATATATATATATATATATATATATATATATATATATATATATATATATATATATATATATATATATATATATATATATATATATATATATATATAGCATGGTTAGATAAACCCTGGGATGTCAAACTGAAATAGCCTGCTCCTGGGGACCTCAGTACATACATCAACTATCTAATAACCCACTGTCACAATGAAGTGTCGCTACATCGATCAAGGGTTTGGCATGGAACACTAATTTTTTCTTTGATTATTCTTTTAAGCATAACATTAAATATATATGCATATATTTAATGTTATGTCAATATATATTTTACTTACCTCTGATATGAATCTTAATATCCTCACATTCTTGTGTTGTATCTGCAAATTTTTTAGAAAGTGCAGAGCAAAAAGTGACAACTGAATCATTCATTTTAGTTTTTAAATCTATTTACAGTTACAACTCTATGAGGAAAAAATGATTAATTTTTGATTTTTTTTTGCTCATTTAGTCTATCTTAGAAATAAAAATTTAGCACCCAATGTTTGTGCTAGGTTGTCAGACACTTTAAACATTTCAAACTAATCAAGGAAGTGGTATCTAAAACGAACCCAAAAACTTTACCAAATATACAAAAAAATAAGAAAAGACAAACATAAAAAAGCCAAGGAGTTAATAAGCAATAGAACATTAAATGTAACCAAAATCAAAAAAAATAATAATAATAATAAAAATAAAAAAAAAGGAACTTCACTCACTTTAATTTTAGTTAAAAAATATAATATAAATTTTAAAATCATTTTTTCCTCTATTTTGCAACTTTCTAACAGTTTTTTTTTTTTACTTTTAAATTTTCTCCAGATTCCGTTAATCTTAAAAGTTTGTTTTCTTCGTTTCATTCTTTTAGATGGATGTTGCTTCATTTCTTGAACGTTTTCATTACAACACAGCTAATAAAATCTCAAATTATGTAATTACAATTATAATTACATTATTCAAGAGCTTAATTACCTGCATCGTAATTTAAATGAAACTATGTAAATGCATATCGATATCATTCATTAATTTCTCATAAATTTATGCATTTCTTATTTAAAAAAAACTTGCTCCGTAATCAGTTTTATTAATTTTCCAAAATGATGTCATTTGATGTTTAAAATGACGTCACTGAAGACGGGAATAGAAATTAACATCATGACGTTTCACCATCAATCGAATTGGCTCTTAAATCAATCAGGCCGTGGTTATTATTCCGACACCGGATCCCAAATAGGGAGCGCTAGTTACAGTATACGGTATACTAACTTTACGGTTAACTTTACCGTATATTTGGTATATGTTAGTATACCATTTAGTATGAATCTTAGTATACCATTTAGTATACCTGCATGCTTTTTTTTATGAAATATTTCCAGAATGACTTGATGGTTTAATGATTAAAATTTCTTAATGTATTAAATTGCTATACTTTATTTAATATATTATTGAATAAATAATTAAAGTGTTTTTTAATTTGATTTTTTAATACTTTTTGTTTCAGTTCGTTAAACTGTTAGAGTTTTATACAAATAAATTTTTATACCTGTTTGTGCTGCTTTTTACCTTTTTAAAAAAATATTTTTGCTTTTTTTTACATGTTTTTTGTTTATTCTTTGGATTTATTTAAGTTGAAACATCTGGTATAGTATGTAAACTTATCCTCTTTCTTATAATAAATTACAATATTTCTAGGGGTTATATATACCCTCGTTATTCAAGTAATATAAAAAACCGTTAAAAAAACACTCAAAAAAAAGTAAAAACTGGCCTATCAGTAGACAAATGAAAAAAAAAAAGATGGGCTAACCAAAAGAACTTATTTATAAGCAAAAAACTGCAAAGTTCAACCACCCTGTAAACATTGTAGCAAAATTATTATTTTATATATATATATATATATATATATATATATATATATATATATATATATATATATATATATATATATATATGGCATGTAGACATGGCAATACTGGAAGACAACCCAAAAATACTTGTACAAAAGTAGATGCCACAGGAGTTGTTCAATTTATAATGAATTATACTGAAAACAATGCACTAGTTCTACCCGGAAAAACTCGAGGAGTAAGAGATTATCGGATGATGCTTCTTCCGTCATGGGAGACAAAGAAAAGCGTACATGAAAAATATAAATTCGCATGTGAATTGTCTAGAATGCATTCGCTGCAAATTATAGCTTTCTCAAAGATTTGGAGAATGACCTTGCCTTTTATTGTTATCCAACGTCCGCGCTCGGACTTATGCAGTGTGTTTCAGAATAACACTATAAAAATGTCTAAAATGGTTAATCTAGAAGTAGAAGCGTAAACTGAGATGTTAAAACATCTAAAGTTAGTTGAGAAAGAGCGTTCCGTTTATCATGATTGTATCAAACTGGTGAAAAAAAATGAAATTTCACACATTTCTTTTGACTATGCACAGCAAATCTTTCTACCAAACTTACCAGATCAGCCTGGACCTACCTATTTTTTAACTTCGTTTAAAGTTGGGATTTTTGGTATTACAAATGAATCGGTCTGTGTTCAGCACAATTATGTGATACCTGAAAACATATTAACCGGAAAGGGTGCAAACTATATTTTAAGTATGATTCATCGCTACCTTACTGAACATAAATCTTCTATCAGATACCCTGTATTGCCATGCTAACAACTGCCATGCAAAGATAACCTGTATTGCCATGCTAACAACTGCGTAAGGCAAAATAAAAACAACATTGTATTGCAGTATTTCTCTTGGAGAGTAGCTGCTGGATTAAACCAAAAAATAACTATTATATTTTTGCCTGTCGATCACACGAAATTTTCTCCAGATGTAGGATTTGGGATTTTGAAATGCAAGTTTCGGCGAAGTGAAGTATTACAACACCGACTCATCTCAAAAACAAACTTCTCTCACCAGAAAGATTACAACACCGACTCATCTCAAAAACAAACTTCTCTCACCAGAAAGACAATGGTATCTCTACGATAGCATCCAAATTTTTGTCCCAGAACGTGGGAAAGATTTAATTTGTCCAAAGCCACAAGTTGACAGTATAACGTTTGCCCAGGTTTTTTATTTTTTAACCTACCATCATTACAAGAATTAAAATACGGATATATTTGACTTAATATTTAGGCTTTGAACAATGAAAACATCACTAATTATCTTAAATTATTTTTTATTTCTAGGTCAGAGCAGCAAATGTTTGCAAAACAGTTTAAGAAACGGTTGGCAATCTAAATTTTTCGATGGGTTTGCCTCTGGTTAAAAGAAAGCCTCCACATTTTCTTACTGAAAAAAAATTGGACATAAATAAAATGCTAAAAACAGTTCCAGTTTGCCCCAAACGAAAAGCAGATACAAAATTTTGTATTTAATTAAGAGGTACCTTTTTGATTTTTCAGTTATGTTTGTATTTTTTTATTTTTAAAGAGTTACTGAAATTTATTTAATGTGAAAATTTGTACCCGTTATCTAAACTGTATTATGCATTTAAAAACAAAAAATAACCACTAACTTCTTCATCAAACTGAATTTATAACATTTTTAATTTATGCGAACTTTCAACTTTAATTTTCTCAAAAACGCTATTCCAGTCGTTGTCCCACGCAAACAGCTATAACTTGGTCAAAATAAAGATATTAAGTTAAATATTTTTTCTTTTGATCATTTTTCTTTCTATTATACAGTAATGCTAATAACTCCATTTCTAAGACTTGGTCCCTTGTCCTGTGAGGTGCCTCAGAAATATACTTTACTATATGTTTATCTATATATATAATAGTGATAATCATTAATAATAATGAAAAATAAAAAATATAAAAATCATAATAATATCAATAACAAAAACTATAATAGGTAAAAAGAAGGAAAGAAAATGGAGAGAGGTTTAACGACTTGGAAAGAAAAGTCAAATAAAGAGAAGTCCTGGGAGAGTTTTGTTATGTACCAGAATTTTTTAAGCATAGTATTTTATTTAGTATGTATATTTAGTATGTATAATATTGTTAACAATATTATACATATGTTTACTATTGTATTTAAATAAAATAGTTAAGATAGCTAATCAAATTTACAAGCATTTTTTGGAAAGGTTCAACAAAAAAAATTTATTGCAAATATTGTGATAAACAAATTACAGCACGCTCAACTTTCAGATGGATGCAGCATATAAAGGGATGTGAAAAAGCCTCTGACAATTTTAAATTGTGCTTCAAAAAAATAAAAAGAGAAGTTCAGAGTGTTTTAGTTGAAACAAAAAGCAATGAAAATATGGCCTCACAAGTCTCTGAAGATTCAGTATCTAGGTAATCTGCTAAAAGAACTATGCTAAATTCGTACTTTGACACTATAAACAAAGATGACATTGAAAAGATTGATAAATCATATGCAAGGGTGTTTTTCCATACAGGAGTACGTTTTTCATTAGCTGATTTTTCAATATAAAATAGGACAATGAAACCAATTGCTTACAAAATTGAGCCAACTGGTCAGGAGCAACTGACTGGCATTAATATTGCAACTCGCATAGAAAATGTAATTCTTGAGGTTGGTGTTGATAAAGTTACAAGCAATGTAACTGATGCCTCAAACATGAGAGCTGCATGGGATATTATTGAAAAAAGTTTCCAAAAATATTTTGTAATGGTTGTGCAGCCCATACAATCAATCTTTTAGTAAAAGATGTTTGATTTCTACCTGAATTTGTGGATGTTTTAGAAAAGTCTGGAAAACTGACAGCATTTGTTAAGCAAAAAACATATCTTGTTGATCAATTTCAGATTATTTAAAAATGTGTTAAACAAGTAAATAATTTTAAAAAAATGCAAGCATTATCACATGCAGTTTTAACACGGTGGTATAGCCATCATACATTAGTTGCTTGTAATCTTGAAAACAAGTTAGTCCATTTGAATTTAGTCAACTCAGGTGTCTTTTCGCGTATATCTTTATCCACAAAAAAATCAGAGTATGTAAATATTATACAAGACAATTTTTTTTGAGAAGATTGTCAACATTTTATTGTTATGAAACCATTATCAAAAGTAATAGATAAACTCAGATACTTGTTTACTTTCTAAAATTTATTTAGCGTTTGTTAATTTAATGCAAATACGGAGTGAAGACTCAGTCTTTTACACTGATGGGAATTTGTGCATACCCCATCCATGGGATTTGCGTACTTTCTTGATTCACGAAGTCATGGTGGTAGAAATATGTATACTGAGTCTCCTCCATCAAGTAAAAGTAATCTTGTTATAGTCCTTGAGTTACTTCCAAAGTACATAGTTGAAACAAGACGATTTTACAATTGTCAAACTTCAAAAAATGAAATAAGATCTTTTCAGAGACTATGTGCAAATCCAACTCCAGATTTTGCAGCTCAAGTTAAATTAATGGATCCTGATATCTGGTGGAGTGTTGAGGGTGCAAGTAAATTTCAAAATTTAGCTAAAGTTGCATGAATAGTCTTTACCATTCCAACTTCTCAAGCTGCAAGTGAACGAATATGGAGTTTGTATGATTTTATACATTCAAAGCGTAGAAACTGACTTGCAAAAGATAAAGCAATCGACTCAGTTCTTATGTATGCAAATGCCACACTCCATGAAAAAGAAGCAAATGTTGCTGATATAATGCTTGGTAATACTAGTGATCATGATGGGAATGATGAAGATGATGTTGCTGTTGCTGTTGATTTTAATCTTGAGACTTCAGTTGATACAAATGATATCATTTCAGTTGATTAATTAAAAACTATTTTTAATTATTAATATTAATTTTTAAAAATTCTTTAAATTACATTATAGAAAAGCATTTTTAAATTTAAATTATGCAAAAAAAAAGCATGTTTGCTTTAAAAATGAAGAAACAAGATAAGAATCCATTGTCAAGTGTTTGCTGATTTTGATCAAACTTTTTTATTTCATTTTTTAATTTATTTAGTGAGATTGTGGAGCAAAAAATTATAATTATCATTTTCAAGGGGTTATCCGGCCCATTAAAAATTTGCAATTATCAAACTTTAAATAAATAAAAAATTGGGGGATGGGATGGGGGAGGGGAAGGGGGAAGGGGGGGTTATAGGACAGCCAGGATGTGAATATTGATATTTTCTTATATTTTATATTGGTATAAGTAAAAAGTTTGTCAAAGTTTCTTGTTTTTATTTTAACTTTTAAAGGAGTTAAATATAAAATACAGCAAAAACAAAAAGTTTTTTAAATCCTGTGCTAGTTTGACTATTGTGCTGGGTTCGTCGGCCATTTTAATCCAGAGATAAAAGTCTTATTTCGATTTAGAATGATGCCGAAATCTATTTTTTAATTCGTTTGCAATGAGTTAATGAACTACAGTGAAATGACCCTCAAATGAACTTATATTAAGTATTATTCTAAAGCGCATAAATAAAAACAAAGACATTTAATAAAAAAATAAATACATTTTTTTTAATGTAAACTTTTTTATAAACTTGTTATACGGTTTCGCCGAAAAAAAGTTTTGTTTAATGTTTTATTTCTAAGAAGTTTTATGTTTTTTAACTATTGTTGTTGTTTATTTATAGTTATATTTGTTATTTATTTTTATCTTTCAAAGTTTCATAGAATAAGCGTGATGCACTTATTCTATGCATACATAAATTGATTGATTTAGATGTAGTCACAGTGGAGTGTACTGATATAAATAGGGATAGGCACTGTGTGGTGTAAATACATTGACAAACTTAAATAGACATATACAGCAACTTGAATACAGTACGTGTACGTGCATCGACTGTTTTAAATAGGGATAGGCGTTGTGGAGTGTACATAAATCTACTGAGGGTTTAGTTTTGGGCAGGTATTCTTTAAAAAAAAGGAAAGTATTTTCATATTTATTTAAATAAAGTTTATAAATTTATTTAATTTGTATAAAAAAAATTATAAAGTTAAATTAAACAAAAGTTTTAAATAAAATCGTCAAAATAATTAATAATAACATATGTTTAAATACGCGCGTACTGCTAAGAAAAAATTAGTTGTACGCGTATGTCGTAAAAATAGCCATTTTTACTTTGGGATCCGGTGTCGCAACAATAATCACGGCCTAAACATAATGTCCGACTGTCACACATAGTATGGTAACTGAATAAGTGCGAGTTTTATAAGTGCGAATTGACATAAGTGCGAATGGCATAAATGCGATCTGGCGTAAGTGCAAACAAGCATAAGTTCGAAGCAATTGCAAAAACTGGCACAAGTGCGAACTGGGATAAGTGCGCCAAACGAATTTGTAAACATTAGCATAAGTGCAAAATGCCATTTCGCACTTATGTTAGTTTTCACAATTTTATTTGGCGCACTTTTGCCAATTCGCATTTATGCTAGTTCGATCTTGCGCCAATTTTTGCAATGCTTCGCACTTATGCTATATTATGCGATAAACAATTTGGGTTCAAATCTGGCCATTCAACTGATCATGCAATCATTCATCTAGTACACGAAATATTTAAAGCTTTTGATGAAAACAAATTTACTTTAGGCGTCTTTATTGATCTAAGTAAGGCTTTTGATACGGTGGATCATAATATTCTCCTGCACAAACTTAAAAATTATGGTATCATAAGTTTTATTTTAGCATGGTTTAAAAGTTATCTAGCAAACAGGAAACAGTACATCTCGTTTAATGATAGTAAAACGGATTTAGCGACAATTTCCTGCGGCATCCCACAAGGATCAATTTTAGGGCCCCTTTTATTCCTCATTTATATAAATGACTTAAATAAACTTTCAAGTATCTTAAATTCAATCCTATTTGCAGACGACACCAACTTATTTTATTCTGATAAGGATATTAATTCTTTATTTGAAACAGTAAACAAAGAGCTTGCAAAACTAAGTGAATGGTTTATAGCAAATAAATTATCCATAAACATAAAAAAAACAAAATATACTTTCTTCCATCGTCTTCATGAAAAGAGACTCATCCCATTAAATCTTCCAATTTTAATTGTAAATAACTCTTGTATAATAAGAGAGCGTTCATTGTTATTTCTTGGTGTTGTTATTGATGAAAATGTGAGTTGGAAGGAGCACATAAATATAATTCAAAATAAAATTTCGAAAAATATTGGTCTACTTTACAAAGCTAAGCAGTTATTAAATCAAACCTGTTTAAAATACATTTATTTTTCATTTATTCATAGCTACCTAAGTTATGCAAACGTTGCCTAGTGTAGCACTAACGTAACTAAAATAAATAAACTATTAATTAAACAAAAGCATGCTTTAAGAATTATTGGAAATGTAGATCGTTTCTCACACACTAAACCTCTATTCATTAAATTTAATATTCTCAACGTATTTCAACTAAATCTTTATCAAATTCTTATTTTTATGTTCAAAGTTAATAAAAAAATAGCACCTATTTTATTTAACTCTTTTTTGGAAAAAACATATCATCTATACCCAACACGATTTTCAGAAAACAATTATGTTCAACCTAAAACCTATTACTCTGTTACTAAGTTCTCAATTGCTAACAGAGGTCCTAAACTATGGAACATGCTATTAAATAATGAGTTAAAAACTATTTCTTCTATTAAACAATTTAAAAACAAACTTTAGCAAAAGCTTTTAATAAATGACAACGAATTAAAATTTTTCTGAAGCCTTTGGATTAGGAGTAATCACGTTTGTCTATTTCTTTATAAATATGGTTTAAATATATATTCTATATACAGTTCAATTTGTTCATTATGACGTTGTTTTTTATCTGATATAATAAACTTTCCATATATAAAAGACACATTATGATACTAAAAATATTTTTAAAAAATGTTTTTTTTGTTTTGTTTGTTTGTTTGTTGTTCGTGTATTATCTGTTATTTTATGATTTAAATTCAAAAGGTTTATAAATCTAAAACCAGTTAGGAAAAAAATAATTTATTTAAAATAATTAATTAAAAAATCTTCGTATACTTTTGGATATATTACACTGTAATATAGCGTAAAATGTTTTTTAGTTTTTATTTATCGTTATTTTATTTTAACGCAACGTTTTGTTTAATGTTTATTTTACGATAATTACTAAAAATCTAGCATTATTATATTTAATAATAATGCTAGTTTGCACTTATGAAGTTTGCACTTATTCGGCCTCCTGTGATAAAACCCAAACAAGCAGATCAAATTTTGATCTGCTAAATATTTGCAATATTTTGATATTCATAAACCTTATATAGTTTATAAATATCAAAATATCGCAAATATTTTGCAATTCTTTAAATTGTATTTATTTTTTAGAAATTACGTCACTTTTTTATTTAATCTTCCATTGAAAAAACAGCAAAAATGTAAGGGGTCACGCAATCCTAATTTAATTTATTATTTTGGATTAATATTATTATTTATTCTTTTCATCACCCAAATTACAGGTAAAAAACAAAGTGTATAAAACTAATAGTTTATACCATTAGTCTGAAATTTAGTTAAGATTAGACTTTTTTTGGAATATATATTGTTCCATCAAATTTTTAAATATAGTTCTTTGTTTTTTGATATTCCAGAATTCGAAGGACTTGATTAGAGTTGCCACTACTTTATGTTCTACATTAGCATTTGGACTTTTGACAATTAATATTTTTACGATCTAAACTGGGAGAGATTTAGTTTCCATCTGTTGAAAATTTGCATTACTTCGATGATAAAGTGGTTATCCTTATTAATCTTTGGTATTTGTGTCAAAATCAGGAAAACATGTCGCTCAGTAGTCTGTTAAAAAAAATCAATTTCAATCAAATTTAAATTCATTTAAATCAATTTTAAAGATGATTTTTATATCAAAGTACAGCAAAAATTATCTACATCAATAGTAGATAATTTTTGCTGTACTTTGATATGCTGAAGAGGAATTTTAATGCTGATCTTCCGACAGCGTCTAATTTCTTAAAAAATGTATTGTTATAGTTACAAATTTCTTAGCCTAAGATTTGGTACAGCCAGAGATTTGAACAAATGCACTATAGTTAGTGACAAAAACGAATTCAAGATTTTATAAGAGCTCTGGAGACTGATTGAAATCGAATGACGCTTTCGTTTACATTTGCTGTTTGAAGAGTAGCTATATTTTGTATATGGTCTTGATTATCCCAAAGGAGTCCAAGATTCTTTAGGTTATTTTTAGGTGTAGAGAGGTTAATTCAAATTGTGTTTTTTGTAATTGAACTTTTACCAGAGATAATCAACTCTATTTTTTCAGGTTTTTGAATTGTGGTTGAACTTTATGAACTTATTCTTTTAGTCCAGAAAGAGGCTTTATAGGATCTGCATAAGCAATAACGCCTGTGTATATGTCACTTAGTGTTGTTTCAACTTTGCAATCTGAAATAGTTTGATTTAATATACTTTCAGTGTAGATATTGTACAAATGTGGCAATAAAATGGACCCTTGTTGTACGCAATGAGACAAACGGAATTGATTTGATTCATGCCCAAGGAATGATACACTAGCAGTACCTGAGCTGTGTAATAGCTGTAGTCCACGAACTGCTGATTGCGGTAAATTTTTGTTAAAATAAAGTCCCAGATACAACTATTGAAGAGCTTATTTGCATCTAAATTACAGATATATACTGATTAATTATTATTATTGAAGTATTTTATTGTTTCACCCAAAAGGAATTCTGCATGATGTGTTGAGCTATTTTGCTTGAAACCAAATTGATGAGAGTGGCTATCTGGTATTTCTGGACATTATTGCATGATAATATATTCAAAGAGTTTTGTCGAAATAGATATGATACTAATTCCGCAATAGTTATCTGGATTATCAAAAAATTTTTTATAAGATTTGACTATTGTAACAATAATGGAAGTTGATAAGTACTCTGGGACCACTCCATAATATGATTAAATTATATAATCATATCCAAAGAAATGATTATAAAAACAAAAGCCATATTAGGAGGTCGTAGTTAAAAGAGTATTTAAATGCTCTTCATTAATTTTACAGGATTCATGGATCTATTTACTTAAGCTTAATAATACAAGTTTCGATGTCAGAAGTTGTGAGTTGTGGATACTGACGATGCTCGTAATTTTTATTAGTAATTGTGGGAGTGTTGATAGTTGAATTAAAGTTTTGTCGAAATTCTTCTACAACTTCTTTTCTTTCTTATTTTTTATTAGTAGTGAAAATAAAAGTGTTTGAAGTTGATTTAGTTCTTCAAATATTGTTCCAAAATTTTTGAGGATTAGTTTTCTGAAGGTATTCAATCTTTTTGGTATCTATATTGATTTTTGAGCTATGAGCTGCTTTTACAATTTTACTGAAATTTTTACGTGTAAGTTTGCATTTATTAAACAGAATTTATTCCTGCGATCTGTTGTAGCATGGAAGAATAAAACAGATGGAAGTTCAACTGTATTGAAATGTTTCGGGACTATGATTGTAACCTTTTGCTTTGTAAGCAAAAAGAAAACGACATCAAGACTGTACTTAAACGCCTAATCTTCATACATTGACACAAACAGGTACGTTCATAATAATTAAAAAATAGTATTTTGACGGTTCGCCAATAATATTTAAGTATAAATGTTAAAAATGGGCAATAACGAAACGGCAAATAACAACTTTTTTTTAAACTTTACGTTAAATGAATGGACCTTTACAAGCATGAATGGATATACAACTAATAAAACTTTAGAATTAAGTAATTTAGAAAACATTTTTTTTTTAATTTTTTAAAAATAATTTTAGCTGTCTTTTTAATCAAATGTCGTGTTGAGATTTAAAGCAAGAAAAAAAGCTTAAACTAACATATGCTTTTAAAACAAAGTGATTCTATTCAACTACCGAGTTTTAATAAACATTTTGTTGAGTATATACAATAACTAATAGTTTAAACTAGGGTTTCTCATTTCCTGTAAATTTAGCATCCCGGGATTCCCGGTGTGTAACTTATTTATCCCGGGATTTCCCAGCATAATTTTT
Source organism: Hydra vulgaris (assembly GCF_038396675.1). Classification (NCBI taxonomy): domain Eukaryota; kingdom Metazoa; phylum Cnidaria; class Hydrozoa; order Anthoathecata; family Hydridae; genus Hydra; species Hydra vulgaris. The sequence goes on along the minus strand of NC_088922.1, from coordinate 69,637,043 downwards.
AATATAATAACAAGCGGTTTCTGACACAAATTTATCTTAGCACGCTAATCTATGTTACTATAATATAATAATAATAATAATATAATAAAATATTGTTTCAAAAAACATAAACAATCAATTGATTGTTTTTTTAATCGTGAGATGCTTTTTCTACTTGTTTGACATTACAAATAGTTGCATCCAATTTTTGTTCAAGTGTCAAAATGATTTTGTCTAATAAATTTGGAGCAACAGATTGAGGTATTGACAGGTCAGAAACCATGCTTTCATTATCACGACTCACTTCAATTATTTCATTGTTTGATGAACTAGTGCTAGCATCCTCCTTGTACAACCTGGTATAAATTTTTTTTGCTGTTGCTTTTAATGCATGTTAGGACGGTAAGAGTAGTTTGGAGTTGATATTTGATTCCTGATTATAACTTATTGGGTTGTTTAAAAGTTTTAGTAGCCCAATTAAGTTGGCATTTCTACGTTCTTCAATTCTCTGCTACACAGATTGAAGCAGTTTATTAGCTATCAAATTTTTTTTCTCCATTAAATTGTCTAAGATGAATATCATTACACCTTCTTTCAAATTTCAATTCAAATTCAATATATTTTGCTGAAGAGTCTGACTTTTTGTAAAGAACATCGCATACTGCCAAATGAAGTCCGCGGACATAACACAGCTGATATTCAATACCACTTAGCCGTCCAACTTTTTTCATTACGGATGCTCCGTCAATGACACTAGCAGAGATATGCTTTTCAATTGATAAATTTAAATCTGACAGTTTATTTTCAACCAGATCAACAATATTTTCTGCAGAAAGTGATCCAGCTATCGGAGTCAATCCCAGGTCGATTTTTTAAAGACGTCTATTCGTCTAACGATAAAGAAAATCGCAACCCGCTGATATTTCTTTTGTTATCTCTAAAACCACAGTTTGTTTAGCTAAATCATATTGGTTTTTTTTTTATCATACTCATACCATGGGAGGGATTTTTTGGTAATAACGTGCCTTTTTCAGACAATGATTTTCTAATGAATCCACTTTTTGTTATGGCATTTATTGAGAAGCCATCCACCGTTGCTAGCTTTGAGACAATTTCCTCGATAGTCTGCTGTTTAACAAACAATGAGATTTTCTTTTAAACAACTTTAATTTCTGAATCAGTATCTTCATGTAGACGCTTTGTATTTAAATTCAAATCTTTATGTACGTTTTTTAAATGACGAAGGAGCCCACTTGTCGAAAATCCTTTGCACATTATCTTTACATTGCACTTTTTGCAAATTGTAGATTCACCAGATTTTTCTTTACAAAAATAATGCCATGCTTTCGATCCATTTACAATTGACACGGTATAACTAAATTGAATCGTAAAACAACTCAAAGTAAAGTTACAAATATTTCTTACATATGTATGTTATCTTACGTATGACTTTATATGTCTTTGTTTGCCGTTTTTTAAATACAAAAATTATTAAATATTTCAATAATTCAATACAGATAATTCAATATAATAACTTTTCAATAATTTAGAAGTTTAAAAATCAAACTGTTGTTGTCGCAAGAAATCTTTTTTAATTTTTACTCAAATTTTATAATAATGAGAAAAAAAAAACATCGCATTGCAAATTGCAATGCTTTCCTTTAGTTAGATAGTTTAAGATAGTTTCAATAACATTTCTTGTTGTGTAAGGTTTTAATATAAGATATGAACACATAAAACACAACTAAATGCAATAATATTTTTCTTATTTTTGGTCGAACAGTTATCATATGTAAGTTATCATATTAGTTCAAACAGTTATCATATGTAAAATTTAAAAAAAATTATGTTCCCGGATATAAGAGTGATATCCCGGGAAATCCTGCTGCCACTTTTATCCCTGGGATCCCGTTTAAGAAACTCAAGTTAAGACTTAGTGGCGTACCCTTAAATAATTTTTTCAAACGTTTTAATAAAAACCATTTCAAGGAATTTTTGTTGGTTTTTGTCCAGTGAAACTCGTTTTTTTTATTGTCGGATACAAGCATACTCCTGAGACGACTTGAAATTGCTCTGATGTTTGCGGCTTGAGGAACTTCCATCCGTTTTATACTTCCATGGTTGTAGTTAGGGATTGTCCTTAAATTACGCAACACAAAATATATTTAAAAAGCAGTAGGAGATATTAGGCTCTTTTACGCGGCGATTTTCATTAAACTACTTCGCTACTTTCATTTTTTATTTAAATTAAGACTCTGCGAGGGAAAACTTTACATCTTTTTTGTTTTGTTAATTGTGAAAGTTTGCGTACGTAATTTATGGACTTAAAATATAATTCCCTAAGTTGAAAACCGGATAGTTTTGTAAATTTTTGGGAAAAAAAAAAATTCTATAATAGCTTAACTTTAATTCGGCACGCAATTCGTTTTTATAAAATTTTGTTTACAAATTTTTATAAAAAATATATAAACAAATTTATATATATATATATATATATATATATATATATATATATATATATATATATATATATATATATATATATATAACGTTTGTTATCTTTAACTGTAAGAGGTCAAGTTATTTGTGTTCAACTGTATTTATATATACGTATATATATATATATATAAACGTGTGTGTATATATGTGTATATATACATATATATATATTTATATATACATACTTATATATATATATATATATATATATATATATATATATATATATATATATATATATATATATATATATATATATATATATATATATATATATATATATATATATATATATATATATATATATATATATATATGTGTGTGTGTGTGTGTGTGTGTGTGTGTGTGTGTGTAATCATATATATTTATATCTACATATATATATATATATATATATATATTTATGTAGATATATATATATATATTTATATATATATGTATATATATATAATACATGTAGATATATATATACATTTATATCTACATATATATATATATCTACATATATATATATATATATTTATTTTTTACTCATTTAACTTGATAATTACTCATTTAAATCAAGAAAATTTATTAAATAAAAAATCTGAATTAATTTCTAAATGTAGGCACGAAAATAAATACCTCTTAAAAAATTATAAAAACAAATGACCAAATTAAACTATCCCCATTCCAAAGAAAATTATTTCATAACTACTTTCTGTAACTTCCCGTTAACAAAAAAATATAGTAATTAAAATTTTTTATAATAATTTATAACTTCCTGTAAAATATTTTTTTCTATAAATCGAATTTTTTTTGAGATTTAGTAACTCTTCCTGATGATCCAGCAATGGTGAAACTTCAAGTCGAAGATAAAAGTTAGATAAGTGTTTTTTACTAATTATATATATATATATATATATATATATATATATATATATATATATATATATATATATATATATATATATATATATATATATATATATATATATATATATATAAATATATATATATATATATATATATATATATATATATATATGCAGATATATAACCTCCAAGGTTTGTGTTATGTGTGTGTATATGCGTTGATGTATGATGTTGATGTGTAATATATCTTTATCCAAAAAAGTTGATATCTTTGTCAATAATGAAGTTAATTAGGCGCGGATCAGTAATGAGTTGTTATTTATTAATGTTCACATTCGCTTGTGAACAATGTGAATTATTTTAATACTTGTAAAATGTACAAATGTACCTTACTTTAAAGATATCTTTATTTAGATGCAGTTACTCGATGTTCTTAAATAAAAAGACACAATGCACAAAGATATAATTTAGACTGTTTAAAGTTTGCACCATATTGATTGGATCGTGGAAAACGTGCATCAAATCAAAATGAGTTTGATGACAGAAGGCGATAAAAATACATTAAGTTTGATATTGATGATGAAGATAAAGATATCAAGATTTTATTAAGATCGTTTTGAAAATTATTTTAATTTTGTATAAGTTTTTGTTTTAAAAATGCATAATTCATTTTTTTGGTTTTATTTGCTTTCAATAATTGCTTTTCAATTTCTATATTTTAGTTACCTGCGTTAAAAAAATGGTACAGGGTGGATTATTTGTAATACTATAACAACAGTTAGTATTATAATATAAAATTATCTACTAATACTACTACTAATAATTAGTGAAAGCTTTAACAATTGAGAACAAAATGTGCAGTACAATAGCATATCTTGTTCTCAAGATGTGCTATTGTACTTTGGGCTGCTAATTTGAACTTATTTTAAAAAGTTTGAACTCGAACTTTTTTGAACTTTTTTTTAATAGTTTTTATTATGAATGTGTCCATGGGCGTAGTAGCCCCCCACCCCTTGGGACTTTTTTCAGAAATATTCTTTTGTAAATTGACTATTATACAGAATTGGACTATTATACTGACAAATGAAATTGGCTATTATACGTAAATATACGTATATGAAATTGATTATTACACTATAGTACAAAAAATTAAAAAGAAAGTTACTTATAAATGAGAATATGCGGGCCTTATTTATTTATTTTTTTCAAGCCTTTTTAGCCCCCTCCTTGGTGAATGACAAAACCCGCCCCTGTGTCAATTAAATTTGAAAACCATATGTTTTAATAAAACATTTTTGGTTCTTTTGCTTGAGTCAATTATCTTCGTTATGATTTATGATTTTTTTTGGCCTTTTTTTTTTTTTATTTTTTCTTTTTTTTTTTGTTCTTTATTACAATATTTAATATAATATTTATAAATATATCAATAAGAAAAATTACATGCAAAGAAATCCTTAAAAAAAAAACAAAGAATAAAGATAAAGAACGCGGATACTCAAAGAAGACCATACAGGTCTTGTCACCGAGAACCCCTGTTGTAGAACTTTGAACTTAATTCAGATTTTAGAAAAAACAAAAATAAATAAATACAAATTTTACGCTTTTCTTTAGTTATGGTCTTTATGGCTTGAATTAAAATACTAATTCTTCTGAACCGCATGATTCAAGCGAAAACAATAATATCATTATATTCTTGATAAACAAATACTTCTCGCATCTATACGATCACTGATTCTTGTTACTCAAATGTATCTTACAATTACACTAATCTTAATTGTTAATTAGGTAATAAATAAACGAAAATAATAAGAATGTGACTGCACTAGGTACATCCAAATGCACATTAAGGTTGTCTAAAAGATTGTGTAGAAGAATTTATCGAATGTTGGTGCGTTTACGTTTACGCTACCACCGACAAAAATGCTAAACCACTGTCAAAGGATGGTTAACTTCCAAAAGTATCATGCATACAATATTTGCAGATACATCCATTCACGTACATCAATTTTTTTTTTTTTTTTTAATTTTCTTAACTTTTTATATATTTTCTTTTATTACAAAATTAAATTCAATATAATAAGTATATACCGTTTGTTATACAAATTATTTACAAATATTACGAATTAAAATAAAAGTTAAAGTAAGCAAGTAAATAATAAATCACTACTGTACGAATAATGTCAGTGCAACTTTTAACAAAATTTAAATAATATAGTTTCTCGCATAAACTTTAAATCAATATTGTATACAAGTAAAATGTAAATGAGTGATGACAAAGCTGGGTATAATTAAAAGTGTATAAATATATTTTCAATTAAGAAAAATTACTTTTTTTAGTTTTCTTTTAAACATATAATAATTCCATTCATGAGAAAAATCAAAATTTTTTAAAATTATTTGGTTCCATAAAAAAGCTCCACGAAAAGAAATGCAAAATTTACCAAAGTCTGTTTAAAATTTTGTTTGTTTAATAAAATTATTATTTCTTAAAGAATATTTATTTTATTTCTTTTAAAAAATATAAATCAAAAAAGGAAGCTGGAGATGAGTTGGTTTTACATTTAAACATGAAACAAAGAACATTGTAAATATTTACTTGATATATATTAAAAACATTTATGCTAAATAAGAGTGGCCTTGAATGAGTAAAACGATTTTTAAAATTTATGCTTCTGCTGAAAATAATGTGGCTTTAATTTACTTTTATGGGTACTACCCCATGCAATATTAGCATAATTAATATGACAGTGTATAAAAGAGTAATATAGTTGAGTTAATGAATGTTTGTTTAAAACGCTTCTTGCTTTAAATAAAACTCCAATGCTTTTTGCAATTTTGTTGGATAAATGTCCAATATGATTCTTCCATGATAGATTTTCATCTACAATGATACCTAGAAAATTTGTGAAAATTACTCTTTTTATTTGAATATTATCAATATGAAGAAGAGGCATATTCCTTGGAAGTAAATGTTTTTTAAATCGTGGATGAAAGAAAATCCATTTAGTTTTATCAATGTTGAGTGAAAGTTTATTTGACTTAAACCAGTCTGATATTTTTGTTAGTTCAATTTTCATTTCAGAAAAGAGTTTATTGATGTCATTATTAGATAGGAATAGGTTTGTATCATCAGCAAACATTATAGTTGTTAATTTTGAGACTTCATGGAGATCTTTAACATAAATTAGAAATAATAAGGGCCCTAGTATAGATCCCTGTGGAACTCCACAGGTTATATTTAGATAATCTATATTTAGATAATTTTGTGAAGAAGATCCGTCAACATAGACAAATTGTTTGCGATGTTTTAAATAGCTTTTTAGTAGTTTTAAAGCATTACCGGTGATACCATAATGTTCAAGTTTTTTAAACAGTATTTCATGGTCAATTGTGTCGAAAGCCTTAGATAAGTCTAAAAAGACGCCTAAAGTAAACTCTGACTTTTCGAATGAATCAGTTATACTACGAGTAAGATGAATTATTGCATGTTTAGTAGAGTTATTTCTTTTAAAACCGTATTGATTTATGTAAAGTATATTATTAACAGCAAGATGATTAGATATTTGGTTGAACAAAATTCTGTCTAAAATTTTTGAAAAAACAGAGAGGATAGATATTGGTTGATAATTATTGACATTTGATGGTTCACCTCCTTTAAATATAGGCGTTATTTTGGCTATTTTCAATTGATCAGGGAAAATTCCTTGATTTATAGAACATTTAAAAACTTTAAAAAGAATGTTTTATGGTATCGTGTGAATCTATGACTATATTACAATTTATATCATCAGGACCAACTGCTTTATTAATTTTAAGCATTTTAAAAGCACTTTCAAGTTCTGAAGAATATACTTCAAATTTATCTAAACTAGAGATTAATGGAAACTTGTAATCATTTATTGGATTAATCATATTTGGAATATTTTTAGCTAAATTAGGGCCAACAGACACGAAATATTTATTTAATTCTCTTGTTTTTGTTTGGGTTCATATAAAAATACGCCATCAACTTTTATAGTGTTTGGCACAATGCATAATTTTAATTTACTATTTCCTGTAATTTGACTTATAATTTGCCATGCGCATTTTGAACTATGTTTATATTTTTCTAGTAAATCATAGTAATATCTTTTTTTTAATTTTTTTCTTTGGCTGTTTTTTTTTTTTTAAACATCTTCGCTTCCAACAAGGCTGCAAGCAGCCACTAATTAAAGTTGGAAGTTATTGTAAGAGAAAAGATGAAGATTGTAGAGCAAGATAACGATTGACGGACGATTTAAAAGATTGCAAATTATATGAATCAGGAAAGCAAGATGAAGGAAACGAATTCCAAAGAACTGATGTTCGAGGAAAAAAACTAGACGAATAAGCGTTTTTGGAGCACTTAGGAACAGTCACAGAAAAAGGATGACACTTAATTGAATGACGAGTAACACGAGAATGAATTTTAGTAGATGGCACAAGAGACGCTAGCTCTTTAGAGCAGTGCCCATTATAGTATTTGTAGAAAAGAGAAAGAGAAGCAACATTACGACGATGTGATAATGGTTGAAGGTTTGCTGCAAGAGCAGGTCCAACTATGTTTACAATGCGTTTTTGCACCTTGTCTAAAAGAGAAAGGGCATCATTAGAAGATCCGCCCCAGATATGGCAACAGTATTCCATACAAGGCCGGATTTGAGATTTATAGAGATAGAGAATAGAATCCAGAGTAAGAAAGTGGCGAGCTCGATAAAGAGATGCAACCTTAGCAGATGCTAATTTTGCAACCGATTTGATATATGGTTTCCATGAAAGATTGGAAGTAAGAGTTAATCCTAGAAGATGAAGAGTAGGTGACTCATCGAGTACATCACCGTTCATAAATATAGGAAGATCTAAATTATTGCGATAACGATTGGCTGAAAAAAATTGAGTTTTATCTGAATTAAAGTTCACCAGCCACTGTGAAACATTTAGTTCACCAGCCACTTTCAAACATTTTAGCATAATTTTTATAAATAATTCTATTTTCTGGTGTTGGTTTTTTTAAGTACTTTATATACAGTTTTTGCTTTATTTTTGAGGATTTTCTAAGATCTTTATTGACCCATGGTGACTTTAAACTTTTATTGGTTATAATAAATTCGCGTTTTGGAAAATTTACATCATATATTTCATAGAAAGTTTGAAAGAATGTATCATATACTTCATTAGCTTCAAATGAACTGTTTATATAATTCCAATTTATTAAAGATAATTGATCCTTAAACGATGCTAGATTTGAATCGGTGTAAAAACGTTTGATAATGATTTTTTTATGTTGTTGTATTAATTTGTTGTCAATATTAATAGAGAAAAAAATAGGGAAGTGGTCGGAATCGTCACTTTTTATTATACCTTTTTTAAGAGTTTCATTAAAGATATCGGTTGTCATAATGTTGTCAATTAAATTAGCTGAAGTTGAGGTTACTCTAGTAGGTTTGTTAATTAGTGGAATTGCTCCATGTTCGAATTAGTCATCGTAAAACTTTTTAATGTTGTTATTAACGTGATATTCAAAACAATTTAAATTTTCGTCACCAATTATATAATTTAGTTTCTTTTTCTTAAAACTATTTTTTAAAATATCATTACACAAAAATGCATTAAAACTGTCAATATGGCCAGATGGTGGGCGATGACAGCAGCTTATAAGTATGTTTTTAGAACTATTGGTTAAAAGTTCAATTGTTAATATTTCTTTATTTCTTTATTTCTTTATTAACATTTATTAACATCGAGCAAATTAAAATACTCCTTCAATACAACTTCAGATCTTCTAGATGTGCTAACGCTGAGTAGTAATTTTTTGTTTAAATTTCAAAACATTTATAATATGAATTTCAAACGTAAATAACTAGTGGTCAAAGACTTTAAGAGCTGCCAGACAAACACAAAACAAAAAAAAGCAAAAAAATTCAATTTTATAATTTTTACTTATATTTCAGCTGTTTTTAAAAAAATTAATGAAAAGACATATCTTTTTATAAAATTTAAAAATTCGAACTATTTGGAGAAAAAAGTTCGACCTTGAACGTTGAAATTTTTGCGTAAAGTTCGAACGATCGAACTTGAACATGCTCGAACTAGCAGCCCTAATTGTATTGCACAAAACAAATTTGCACAAGATAAATTTGTACAAGATAAATTTGTACAAGATAATTTGACAAGATAAATTTGTACAAGATGATTTGCACAAGATAAATTTGTACAAGATAATTTGCACAAGATAAATTTGTACAAGATAATTTGCACAAAACAAATTTGTAAAATTGTACCGCACAAGATAAATTTGTACAAGATAATTTGCACAAAACAAATTTGTAAAATTGTACTGCACAAGATAAATTTGTACAAGATAATTTGCATAAAACAAATTTGTAAAATTGTACTGCACAAGATAAATTTGTACAAGATAATTTGCACAAAACAAATTTGTAAAATTGTATCGCACAAGATAAAAGAACATTTAAAAGTTAATGTTATTTCGGATTAAAAGAGTCACGGCGCATGTAACAGCATTTTTTCAACAACAAAAATGAAAAAGTTAGCCAACTTACACCGGGGTAAGTTGGTGCAAACTATAAAAATGATTATTAATGCACTATTAAGTGCAAAATTTATAGACATTTTTTTACTGTTTATTTTGGCCAAAAATTTTATATAAATTTCAACTGGTACCAAAAATTAGTACGTATAACAGCCAAAACAGTAGCCCATTTTTTATCTGTAAAAGAAAATAAATTTTATAAAAAATTTTCTAAATTCTTGTGTAAAAATAACTTTTTTCAATATTGTTAAAAATTAAAAAGAAAAAAATATTAAAATATTAAAATATATTTTTTATAAAAATATATACATTTTTATAGTAAATGCTATGAGCCAACTTACCTCGTGAAAATTTTGCGACTTACCCCAAAAGCCTTTTTTTCAATAAACAGTCTATAAATCCTTAAAAACGGCAACTATTGAAAAAACTATTGAAAAGTTCGTAGAACTTGATCTATAAAGTTTCAATAAGACAGGAAATAATTAAACACTTATTATTTTAAACTGTATTTAACTATAAGCATTTTAAGTACTTGTTAAACATTTTAAAGATGTATTAAAAAATTATTTAAATTTTATTAAACACGTTTAAAAGTCAAATTTAAAAACGGAAAAATTTGAATATAGAGCATATATTAAAACCCTTGCTCTACTCGTTACTACTACTAGCTTCAGAACAAGCAATAACCGAAAAATTGATTTTAGTTCATGGTGACCAAGCATCAAAATATAGAACAGTTGCCAATTGGCTATTTTATTTAAAGATGGGAAAGAGAGTTTCAAGAATGATCCTTGCTCAGGGCACCCTCAGACCACGTATACAGCTGAAAATATTGAGCGTGTGCGAGCCATTATGGAAGAAAATTCTAAAGCAATAAATATCATTGAAGCCCGGATATCTATCAATTGTTTTTAAATCAACAAAAATATTCAAAATGCTCTTAAAAAAAGAAAAATAACATGAAACGTAGGATATCTTACGAGTTAACCAATTAAAATCGCAAGAGTATAAATGAGACATGTAAGGGAAATTTAGCCATTTTCAGAATTCAACCTATGACTATGTTATTACAGGGGGCCGTTGTTTTATTTGAGACAAGTTAGACAAAAGTTGATTCACTCATTGGGTTGATGAAGGTGAAAGTTCAAGAACTATTGTAAGATGCAACAGATTTGATCCAAAAAACATGTTCTACATCTTCTTCAAAACAATATGTGTTGTTCATTTGGGTTGTGTTAAAAAGGAAGACACCATTGCTAGTCAATACAATATAAGAAACTGTTTGAAACCTCTATATGCAAAATAAATAAGCAAAGATCTAAAACAGGCACTAAAAATTTAAAATTTCTCCATAATAACAACCCAATTTAACGCAAAAAGTCACAAATTATCTCAAGCAAACTGAAATCACAATAATTCGCCATCCAAAAATACTCACCAAACTCAGTTCCACCCAATTATTGGCTATTCGACTTGATAAAAAAAAACCTAGATGACGATACTGACATCGAAAGTCAAAAAAACCGCATAACGAAGCTACTTCAAGTATACCAAAGAAGAGTATAAAAAAACGTTTGACAAATGGCTTGAAAGGATGAAAATTCGTATAGATAATAATGGAAATTATTTTGAAAATTTAATAACATAAAATTAAAAAAACCTCTTTTATTTTTATTTTTTTATAGGGGAGTTCTACAAACTTTCCTAGCGATCTAAGTATGTTTCTGATTGAGGAGGACAAAGTCAAGAATATGTCAGAAGGTAAACATACATATTCATTACAAATGAGAATAATTTATAAAGTGTTGCTATATATTGTCCAAACAGGTAACACTCCATTGTTAATAAAAAAAATAGAGCAGTATATTGGTGTGGTTTTTACTGATATTTTCCATTTAAGTCGAGCAAATGGCTTATGAGCTGGTGTAGCTTTAACGAGTGTCGGATATTTTAAATATATCTAAAACAATGTCAAATAGAGCTGCAGTTAACCAACTTACCATAAGCAAAGTTTTTGCAATCTCAGGAAAGAGTCTAAATGAGCTACACTGCCATTTGCACCTTTTTGAAAGTTTTTCAGGTCAGCCAGCTTCATTGACACCACCTCCACGACTGCCATCTGGTGTCAACAATGGTGGAAAAGACCTTCATAGTAAATTTTTGTATTAATTTTATGTACTTTTAATTTTTTGATTATTTATTTTTTTTTTTTTTTCTTACAAAGTATAGGCTTGTCAAAGAAAAATATAGGCTTGTCAAAGAGTTATTTTATGGCTTGGCACCGAAACCACTCTCGGTCTAAATTTAAACGGGCCTTGCATATATATAACCCTAAAATAAAGGTAAAAACTTGCCTCATTATAAGTATTAACCTTCAGAGAGCAGAAGAGGAAGCAGAGGATTTTTTTTCTCTGTCTGTTTTTTGTATATAAAGTATGTGTTTTCTTATAAATATTATTTATTAGAAAAGGTAATACATTTCCTCTTTGCCTACCCAAGTTTCGAGGAGGGGGAGTCAAATTATTCTTTTTTGCTCTTTATTTACGCCCTTACATCCTTAAGTATGTGTTTGTTATCCGTAAAACATTTTCTTTTTAGCAAGACTAAATGGTACGCGTTTGGATATAAAAATACAAACACTTGACATTGATATTGGGAAGGAGGGCTCAACTTTTACCACCCATAGCTAAGCAGACTTCTATCCACCCAACCTAAGGGTATCCTAATCATGTTTAATGGTAGAATGGTAAAATAAATTTTAAAAATTGCAACAACAACTTAAAATTTCAATAAAAAATTAAAATTTTCTTCAAAAAATATAGGTTTTAAATATATTAGAGGCGTTATAGGACTTTAGAGTCCCCTCTGACGCCTCCGATTCAAATATACATATTCTTCCATTAAAGACCTTTTTTTTATACCAAGTTGTATGCATTTGGGGATAAAATGACAAAGTTTTGACATTTTAACTTTAAAATTTGGTAAACGTTTCTTCAACAAATCCATATATCAAAAATTTGGTACTTAAAACGATAAAACTTACAAAAGGACTTAGTAAATAACCTTTACTTAAAAAAATTAACGTTTTAAATATTTATGAACTAAACATCTATCAAAGTCTGATATTTATGCTTAAAATTCATAAAAAAATGCTTCCAACTTATTTTCAGCGTCATTTCACCTTAATTAATCACAAATACTCTATAAGACATTCCACTGGCAATTTTCTTATCCATACAACATTCCTTAAAAAATCAGACTTCAATAACATGTCAAGGACCACGTTTGTGGAACTATATCCTGAATAAAGACTTGAAAAACATAACTTCAATTTAACTATCTAAAAGAACAGTTAAAAGATACTTATTAAATTTAAATAATAAAAACATTCTTTTCTATTTTTAAAAACACTTATATATTGATTTGTTAACACGTATATATGCATCTTATAACTTATGTATATTTTATAAACTGTAATATGTTATAATATGTATAAAACTTGTAATATGTACAAAATTTGTAATATGTATATAACTTATATAACGTTTTATTTAGGAACTTAATCCGTAAAAATTTATTGAAATTTTCACGAACAAAGGAGCAGGGTGATAAGACGCATTATCTTCTACTTGCTCCTGTCAGAATATAAAGATTTAATTTTTAATTTAAAAAAAAACATTGTAAAATGATTGTTTATTGACGAAAAAATATAGACATAATAAAATAACTTGTCATTTTAATTAAATAGATAAGTTAATGGTATAATGGAAAGTTTTTTATTAAGTTAGAGATTTTCCCATGTGGAGCCCTTCTCTTAGTTTTAATTTATGTTTAGTTGAAGCGGTATCAAAAAATCTCAAATAAATTACAATTAGGCAGGTTTTTGCAACTAACGTATAAAAAAATATTTTTATATATGGTATTTTATATCAGCTCCAAGGTGCTCACTAATTCTAGATGTTACATATTTGGAGATTTCTCTATTTATATTAGGTTTGTCCGTTAATATTTTGCTTTAAAGTCTTCTATTTTTAAATATTTCTTCCAGAGTTTTATTGTGAAAATAATCTTTTGAAAATGTAATAATTATATTTCGAAACATGTCAAGATTAAAAAATAAAATGTTATTATTTAAAATATTTACTTATTTTATGCTACTACGACGTTCAAAAAATATATTCAGTAGAATCCCGTTAACTAGGACTCTAGCGAATGTCTGAATTAAGCAAAGCTCTAGTTATATCAACCTTTTTGAAAAGGTCTGACTAAACGAGATTTTAAGACTTATTGAATGTTCTTCAATATATAAATAAAATATAAATATATATATATATATATATATATATATATATATATATATATATATATATATATATATATATATATATATATATATATAAATATGTATATAAATATAGAACCATCTTAATCAATAATCTTATCTGATATATATGTTTTTGTATATATAATATATACTTTCAATGATGCTCACATATATCTTTTTCAAACAGCTTTGAAGCATTCAAAGCTACTCTTTCGATTTAACAACTCTTAGTAAACATTAAAAAATTAACAAGAGTATTAAAAGTTTTACGAACTTCTTCAGTTATTGGCTTTGTCAGCGTTTCATAAATCGTTTCGTTTCCTTCTTCTTCTTGCATTTTTTCGTCAACTATCTCAATGATATCTTTGTATGGTACTCCTACTTTTTCTTTAAATCCTGCTTTTCAGAAGCAGTTAATAAAGTGCGATCGGTTTAAGATTCTCAATATTCATTTTGAGTGGTGCAATTATAAATGCTGCCTTACGTTCTTCTAATGCAAACTTTCTGTCGTTTTCACTCACTTCTCAAATACTTCATCCATCAGGTCATTATATTATCAGAGGTCATCCAGCAATTTTTTTGCGCACGGTAATAACATCGAGTGCTTCGAGTTCTTTAAAAGCAACGAGGCTTGTTTGATTTTCCTATAACAAACATAGGGAGCTTTTATGCACACATGTTAGCTGCAGCAAGCACAGTTAGCTGTATCATGTAATTCTTAGCTCCTCTACATTTCTCACTTTCCAAATACATACTTTTTTTTGGATGTGCTTTATAAGACAAACCAAACTCATTAAATACATCATGTGAGTTGTAACGAGACAATAAATTAAAACAAAAGAATTGGTAAACTATTAATTTTTGACAATGGAATGAAAATGAAAGTTCTATGTTTATTATTATTTCTTAGACAAATAACTGAAAAATATGTAAATATCAATGAAAAAATAAAATTATTAAATAACTGATATTGTTTTAAACGATACATAGAACAAAAGTTCTATGTTTCGATTGTGCTGTTTTTGGTATTATTGCAAGATATTTGTATTAAAAACAAAAATAATTTAATTTTTATATTGTTGCTATGGGTAACTATTGATTGTGAAAGATTGAATTGTAGTCGTAGACAGGAAATATCAATTAAATGTATCATGCCTTTGTTTGTGCAATGCTTTTCATATAATAACAAAAAACTTTCATTGTTAAGCTTAAGAAAGACGAAATGTTGGAAAAAAGGTTCAATTACACTTTTGTGGGCACGTTGACAAGTATAAGCATGGTTGTCAAATTGATCAGTTGATAAACCAGTTCTACAACTGGAAGTATGTCGGTTTATATGTAATCTTAAATTATTAGTTTTAGCAGTAAATGCTTGTTTTTTGCATGTTAAATATTTTAGGTAATAAATTACATTTTTGCTGTTGCAAGTGATGTGACTTTTTTATATGTCCATAAATCCTGAATGCCAAAGTATTTTTTGAATGAAATTTGAAATCTATTGATTAATTTTGATTTAGTCTAGGTCAGTAAAAAGGTTTTTTTGGAAAACCTATTTAACATAGGTGGGCCTGTGGTGTCTTAAATTGTCGGTTATATTTTTCTCTTTGTTTCAATCCCACAACTTTTTCTAAGACAGCTTTACTTTACAATAAAATGAAAACGAAAATTTTTAAAAAGTATAAGTTCTATAACTATACAATATTATAATCTTGTAATTCCAAAATCAACAACAGCAGTTTTCAATCTATCTCCATAATCTTTATGATCTATATTACGTTTATATCTTTGCCATGTAGGCTTAAACTACATGAATCACCACACTGTTCTACATACTTTACAAGCCGCATCCTGCATGCTTTACAAAAGGAAAAACACGGCAGCATATAATATGGATTTTCCGGAAAATAAAAGAGATCTCCTACATAAAATTCGGACCTCAATTTAACTCTACTTATTCATTTTCACATTTTATTTGAAAATTGATTTGACAATTTAATTGTCTTAGCAAGTGAAACCAACTTTAACTATGATTAAATCTTTTTACTATAATGATAACAATAACTTATCAGTGGAAAAATCCCAGGTGACACTCCATCAAACCTAAAATGATCTCTGGTCCACAGTGGTAGAATTATTGGAAAAAGCTTAGTCTCTTCTAGGAACCGGATGGTAAGTCATGCATAATCTGGTGCAAAATCTGTACCCATGGCTGTACCAGTTATTTGGTGAAATAATTGTTTGTCAAATATGAAATTATTGTTATTTAGAATAAAAGATGCTGACTCGATTATGAATTCAGGTGTAAATCTTTTATCTATCAAGTCTTTATATTTATTTTCCCAATAAATATATATATACATATGTATATTTGTAAATATATATATGTGGTGTCGGCCTTGTGTTGAACGACATTTTTACAACAATTAGAAAGCTTAAGCAACAGGGTTGGAAAAATTCACAATTTTCTTTTGAAAAATAAAAAAATCAGATTTTTTTTATTTAAATTTAAAAAAAATTATTTAATTAAATTTATTCAGTTTAAATTAAATGGCAATGGACAAACAGGCCAAAAGCATACTCAGGATTCTAAAATCAATTTTTTTTTAACCTTATTCCTCCACAAAACTATCCAACTATCCATACTATGCCATTGTGATTTTCTTATTTGTGACTTTTCAGCAATTTTTATTTTCTTATTATATTAAGTTTATATCATATTAATTTTGCTACTGTTTGTCAAATCTAAAGAAATTTTACAGAAACAAAAATATTTAAAACACAATAAACAAAAACTGGTGCTCAAATTTAAAAAACTTTAAACAAAAAGTGATAAAGGATGTAAAACAGGATGTAGGAAATGCAAAAAAGTCCTGCAGTCTGCTGGCAAGAATGAAAGTACACTTAAATAAATGTTTTCACGAAAACAATGCAGATATGTGATACAGCATACACTTTATAATTATAATTATTTTTTGTTAGTTGTATTATTTAATTAACATTATTTTTTATAGAAATTGAATTTCAAACTGCTTTTCTCAACGTCAATTTGATGTCACAAAGCAACCATTAGGGTAATCATCAGTTTCTGCAAAAAGTTTTATTTTAAATGTTACCAGAAAACCATTACTATTATTTTAGTCCATTAAATAAAAATTTTCAAAAGGTTTATGCATAAGATTGATGGCAAAAGGTTGATGACAAAAACTTAATGACAAAAGGTTGATGGCAAAAAGTTGATGACAAAAGGTTTATGACAAAAATTGATGACAAAAACTTGATGACAAAAGGTTGATGGCAAAAAGTTGATGACAAAAGGTTTATGACAAAAATTGATGACAAAAAGTTGATGACAAAAAGTTGATGACAAAAGGTTGATGACAAAAACTTGATGATTGCATTGTATTTAACTGTCTTGATCTTGAATTTAAAGCTTGAAGCCTTGGTCTTGGTATTGCCATAATGCCTCGTTTAATAAAACAAATATTTTAGTTTAAATGTAGATTGGATAACTAGTGTATTCAAAAAGCTTAGATGAGCAGTGTATTGGATAAGATGAGATAAGCAGTGTATTGGATAAGATGAGATAACTAATGTACAAATGATAACTAGTAATACCTTTTTTAATTTTGTTCTAATGGCTTTAGTTTGTAAAAAAATGTTAAAACGCTTTATTGTATAATAAATGTTTATTAGTTACTTAGTTACAGTTAAACTTAGTTTCAAAACACTTGATTTTTTGATTGTTTTACTCAATTTTAGTTCTGCTTATTTGGTTTTGTTATTTTGTTGACGCGATCATTCTAGTCAGGTTTTAGTTAGCGACCAGATTTAATACAAATATTTATTATGTTTTTTCTTTACTATTAAATAGCAGAGTTATTAGAATATGTAAACAATGTAACAGTTTGTGTGTAAATTCTTTTATTTTTATTTTATTATTATATTTAAAAAACTACATTATAAGCTGAAATGCTGGTGTAGCGGATTGGAAATTTTGAATCCCGGCCGGAACCGGATTTGCCGGATTTGTTAAAAACTTTACGGTTGAAATGAGATCTTTATTTATGTATTTTTTTACCTTCAAGATTGAAAGGGAAATTCTGCACCTCAGCATTGTGGCTGAGGTACAGACTTTCCCTTTTATGTGGATTATTTCTTTGTTTTATATTTTTACATCTAAATTAAAATTGAAATATTTACTGTATTAGGCATCCTAAACTTTTTAACGATTTAAAAATTAACATTAAAGAAACATTAAAAGTGAGACTATTCTAAGAGGTAGGTAATATTTTTGATGAAAAAAGAGCTCATTTGTTGCCCAAAACTGAATAGCAATTCTTTTTGCACCACCTTAGAAATCCTTACATAAGTGATTACTGCAAATAAAATTAGGCAAAACTACAGTTAAGCAATCTAAAAAACCTTTTTTTTTTTATCTTATAGCGTGCTGCTACAAGGAAGAACTGCTTCATTGACTAAGGGTTCGGCAAAGTTTTATTATTTCAAACAAAACTTTTGATGTTTAAAAACCCTCCACTGACGAGAGCGCTACAAGCGAAAAAATAAAGTTATTTTAGATCACTTAACTGTAGCTTTACTTAAAATTACATCTTGTTTGTTAAGAATTTTGTACCTAGGTTTACCTATAGTTTTTTATTGCCCTGTAGGAAAAAGATTTTTCGATTTAAATTACAGTCTGTGTCACATTTTTTATATAAAAAAAAGTAATAAATAAATTCTGGTAATCCGGCCTGAAATATTGTAATTCCGACCAGAATGGAATTCCGGTACATCCTTAATCATTTAAAACATTGTCAGTTTTAATATGCATTTAATATTATCAAAAATAGTTTAAAAGCTGTCTAATTAAATAGTGAATTGAGTACGAATTAACCGGAAACAATATAAGCGTTATTTTTGAGATTCAACTTTTAATGATATTCCAAGAACGACTAAGTAGAGAAGAAAAATGGTAATGTTTCAAAATATCATACCCAGTGGGCACATCATAAAGGGAAATTAATTAATGAGCAAGATTTTACTTTACTGCTCAATGTAAACATAAAAAAGCAATATTTATAAATGAGGAGTGGACTTGCAACATCAATTGAGGAGTGGACTTGCAAAACCAGATAATTAACCTTTTTTTCATTCTAAGATAATGGAAAAAAGTGTTTTCCAGTAAATCAAATAGCTAAAAATTTAAAAATTAAAAGCTAAATAGATATTGTTAAAAGGATGTTTAAGACAAAAATTTGAAAGTCTTTTGATCTTATTTTTATTACAAAATGAAAAACAGTTTTATCTGGTTTTGCATGCCAATATTTTTTTTCTGGTTTTGATCGGTTTTTGAAAGTTTATTTCTAACTGGTTTACAAAAAGGTTTTATGAAGTCAACTTTAGAGTGACGATTTTAAAAATCAATATAAATGTGCAAAACGCCCCTCTGCCTTAGAAAATAAGTAATTTTAACGTTTGATACTTTTATAGGATTGATGAAGTTAAAACTCAATTGTAACTATTTAAATATGGCTTTTGTCATTTTAGTGAACATTTTTATATATGGTTTTTTTCTTAAATAACTTCCTCCGTTTTTATAAAATGTTTTTAATACAGAATGTTGATTAGATAAAATTTTTGTCTTATTTTGTTATTAAAAAGTTGCTTTTAAATTTAATTTTTATTTGTAAAGATGTAGGAATATTAATACTACAAAAAAACATGGCTGAGTCTTTTTTTTTTTTTAAAAAAAAAGTGAATTATCTAGTTTTGCACGTCCACTCCTCAAATAATACACTATTATTTATTATAATACAACTATTTTTATTTGTTTATATTTAACTAATGTGAAGTCTAAAGTTAAAATAAATTAATTTATGCTCACACTTTTATATTTATTATGTTTTACATAAAAATTACATATTTATTTTTTTTATGTTATTTTAAACAGTAAATTAAAAGTATGATAAATTTTTTGATTTTATAAATATGTGCATAAGTCCTTTTATTTAAATTTTATCATTTTATTTAAATTACTAAATCATAAGCAGGCAAGTTTTACTTGCGATAAAAATAATGTTTTACATCTTTCAGATGTTTCAGGCAAGTTTGACTGGCGATAGAAAAAATGTTTTACATCTTTTAAGCTTTTTTTAAATTACCATTATAAGTAATATTATATTTGTTGCTGTCTTCTTCAATATAAGATGGGGGACTATGAACGCTTTTTGAACAATTTTTCAACATGGAAGAAAACTGTTTGCATAATCACTACCATTATTTTTTTTAACTGAACATTATACTTTTCAGCTTCCTGTAAAAGGAAGCTAATCAACGCTATGAAGTAAATACCTTAGTTTTCTTGTTTTTTACGAGTTTATACGTATTTCCGAAAGGAGGCGAAAAAGAACAGCCGATTTGGAGTGACTTTGAATATTGGTTTTATATCCTAAATTATGACTATATTACAATAATACAATGGATCAAAATACTGGTAAAGATCAAAAAGATAACAGAAATTTTATTTTATATAGAACGGTTGTTTTTTTTATTCAGTTTATGTGAAAAAATTAACATACTACGTTTGAAACCTAGTTTTTTCAATATATCTACATGTATCACAATATTTACAAATCTATCCTACATAAACAGAACATAAACTGCCACTATTCTTCAATTTCTTAAATGATTCTCACATGCTGCATACAAAGTTGATGTTTTCAATATTGAGATATTAAAATAATCTTTATCATAAATGAGGCCACAACACCAAATATGGTTTACTGCATTTGTCGCATTGAATCCATACATCATTGCTCAACTCTACCCATTTTTTGTTAGATAAAGCACAGTACCAATCACAATCTGTGTTATTGTTGAGCCCTGTTAAACTTGATGGCATTGACTCTACTGAACAATTAATTCTTTTACCTGGTTCCACCTTTGGACCACGTGGTTTGCGTTTTGCAGGTGCTTTTGGGCCTAACCCTAGATTGTTTTGTAAAATATCTAAAATGGATTCTAAAATATCTAAAGAACCATTACGGTGTCTTTACCAGGGTCTTTAATTTTCCTGAAAAGACGTTTTATAACCTATGTTTTGTCCATTAAGTAAATCCCCGTTGCTTGAAATCCGCTAATCAAATCTCCTGGCCGCAAAGTGTTATTCAATTTATTTAAAAGCGTAGGTAGGTGTTACTTTGGGATTTCTCCTTTAATACGACTTTCTATTCTCTACTTTAAAAGAATACTCCTCCACGACTGCTTTAATTTTCTAAATATAGCTACATCATTTATCTCATCTAGTGCTTGGCAGAGGTGAGTTGCTTTTGCTGGATTATCTGTTATATTGGTCTCATCATAGATGTAGATATTTTCTGGAGGTATACCCTAATAACTCTTGGTACAAATTATCAAAATATTTGTTAAAGGTTTCTTCGTTTACCACGGCTCTAATTTGTTTTACATTGTAAGCAGCCCTATTTGTTAAATGATGTCTTTTAATGAAGAAATGAATCCAATTTACCCCAAGTATATTAATTTTGAATCGAACGTCATTTATCTTCACTTTATCACAATAAGGTTTGCCTAAAAGTCTTATGTTCAACAAATAAAATGGTACTCTCTTGTCAGTCATATGAATAATTGTTTGGCCAAATAAATTTTCGGTTTTACCATCAAGTCTGGTCTGTCTGCCATGCTTTTTCGAAACTTGATCCCCAAGCTTTTTCTTTATGTAATGTTTCTAATGGAATATTGTACATTTTTACAGCTCTCCTTATGGTAAATGGTTTTTTACTTTAATTACAGCTGTTACTAGGTCTTTTTTTGTGTAACTTCGACTGTTTTATTTTGTAACTTCGAGGCACAGTTCCTAAAACAAAGATAAAACCTTATTTTGTATTAAAAAAATATCATTTTATAATGAGCTAACAATCAGATCCAGGCAAGCTATACCTTAAACTATTGTTTTATTAAAACATTATGTACCTGAACGTTATTCGGGCTAACTTTAATGACGTTTAGATAGGCGGTTCTTAAGATATTCGTTGATAGGTGAGTCAATTGCCGTTCATTTTCACCCTGCTGTTCATAGTCACCCCCGATTACGGTACTAAATTATCAGCTTGCAAGTATGACTGGCAATATAATCAATGTTGTACACCATGCAGATGGCTTGGACAAAGAAGAAGTAAGAATCTTATAACTGCTATTTACAAAAATAATATATTCATTGCTTATAATTAGTTAATAAAGAAAATTAATTAGTTATTATGTGTATATTAATTTTTTGATTTGTATTTAGATTGGTGAAGTAGACAATGATGCTAACTGTGGTGAAAACAATAATAAATATTAAAATAAAAATGGTAATTTGTTAGACGATTACCTGGTTCTACTATTACAGTTGACAGTGCCATCGCACATATAAATAATTTGTAATATTTAGAAACTGATATTTTTTTTGGATTGAATATGTTGTATTGATGATTCTTTTTAATTTGTTGAAGCCTGAAGTTAATAATTATCAAATTTATCTATACTACTTTTATCAAATAGTTTATATAAGTAATAAACATGTAAATTGTTATATTTTCTATAAAAATTGTTTTCTTAAACTATTTCAATTGTTTTTTCAATGTATATTACTTATAGTATGATATTACTTTATAGTTTTTTGTTTTATTTATTTTTAGTATGCTTATACATATGAATGCATTAAATATTGTGGTGAAGTCAAACTTTAATATTTTAGGTGCATTAAAGCTATTATTTTTCAAAGATTTGTAGATCTGATATATAATATATAAATAAAGTTTTATTTATATATTATATATACCAGACTTAAATTTTATTTCGTTTATTGATTTTATTCTGCGAAAGCGATCCCATATTAAGAGAACTCAATAATATTAGCGAGTTGCGTGATAAATATTTGCGTTTTATGTTTTACTATACGTCGATCTAACGTTTAGAATATCGACTTACTTAGTCGATATTCTAAACTTTTAAATGACCTAAATTAAACGTAAACATTTATAGATTTAAAATCTATGCATTAAATCTTTTAGAATATAATCGTTTGTTTAACATCGAACAAACGTTTACAATGTTGACTAATATAAGACGTTATTTTAAACGTTTGATCAACGTTTGATAAACGTATATTTTATTATAATACAGTAACATGCGCATTGGTCAGAAGACTCACATAACAGCTTAAGTTTTTTTTGTTTTTTTTTGTTTTTGTTCTATTTTACGATATTTATGATACAGATACAAATGATATAAAAAAGAAAAGTTTACAAGTCAAGATATCGTTAAGAAATCAAAAATATATATAAGTATAAAGAACGTGGATACTCAAAGAAGTCCATCAGGTCTTGTCACAGAGAAATCGCTATTGAAAAAATTAGAACGTTTTTTTTTTAAATGGTTATTTCCTTTTGTTATGGTGTTTACGGCTTGCATCAAATTAATTACTGTGTTTTCCGAACAGCTGACTCATGCGAACAATAATGTCCAAAATTTTCTAAATTAATTCTCTTGCGCACATTGAATCTAATTTGTCGAAAATGACCACTGAATCTTATTAATCGCTATATATTATTCACTATATATCACTGAATATAATCAGTATAATCTCATTTCCAGACCGAATATAATACATTTCCAGATTGTTCAAAAGGTTGTGCAAAAGGAGCTAGTATGGCTAGATAGCCATACGATGGTTATCGCTGTGTGCTAAGCAACGCGGTTTAAATAGGCATAATTAAAAAAAAATTAAAAAGAAATAGGTATTAGAAAGTAGACATTCAAAAACGCATAGTATTACAAAAATAAAGATGTTGAAATAATTTCAAAAAATTGTGTGTTCTTGCCCCAACATAACAGGTAACATCGATTGAATATTTCAATGTAATATATTTTGTTTAACTATTATAAGTAAATATTTCTTGAGCAACGCAATAGCAATAATTGTGAACATATTTTAAAGAAAAACACAATTTTTTTTCATCTTGACATGTTTCGTAGTTAACATGCTACATT
Source organism: Hydra vulgaris (assembly GCF_038396675.1). Classification (NCBI taxonomy): domain Eukaryota; kingdom Metazoa; phylum Cnidaria; class Hydrozoa; order Anthoathecata; family Hydridae; genus Hydra; species Hydra vulgaris. Next base: position 69,612,765 of record NC_088922.1, on the reverse strand, counting down.
TTCTACAATTTTTCTACAATTTAAATAAAATTACAAATTTAAAAACTCTGGATATAAATATAAAATCAAAATTTGAAGACATTACAGAGAAATATTAACAGACAAATAGAATAAACCAATAAAAATTATAATACAAATTATAATACCGTAAATAGCAAAAAAATAAAAATAAAATATAAGTAAATTAAAAGAAAAAAAAAACAACTACAAAAAAAATTAGACAAATTTATATTATAATGAACAGTTTGTTTATTTAAAGATGGGTTTTCGCATTTAATATGGAATGCTTCTTTAGTTTTCAATTTGTTTTTGTTAGAAGCATTATCCAAAATCCTAAAACAATTATGGTTACTTAGATTTTTACAACTAACAGATGAAATTAAATGCTTATAAACACTAGATTGTTTGTCACTTGTAAGATGCTCATGAATCCGTGTTGTTAAGTGTCTGGAGGTTTCTCCAATATAACTGGCATTACATCCAGCACAAGAAAATTTGTAAACAACATTGGATTTGAGCAGCTTAGGAAGTGGATCTTTTATACATAAATTGTTTTGTAAATAGTTGTAGTGAAAATTAAATTAGTTGTAACATCTTTAAAATATTTTTTAATGATTTTATTAACTTTAGATTTAGTAAAATTTGAGTAAAATCCTGTAAATGGAAGCTTATATTATCCTATATTTTAGTTATCAATACTATTTATCACGGATGGATTTAACGTTTTATCAACAAATAATTTAATTTCAGTGTCAATTATTTTAGGCGGATATTGGTTATTTTTTAAAACATTAGATAGATTTTTTATGTCCTTTTCAAATTCTAGCCATGTGTTGTTGATTTTATACGTCCTATCAATTAAACAACGTATAAAACTAATTTTATAACAATAGGGAACAAAACTGGAAAATTTTTGTGAAAGACCAGTATACGTTTTTTTGTGATAAACTGATGTGGAAAGCAAAGCAGACTTATTGATAAGAACATCTAAAAATTCAATTTAATAATCTTGTTCTTTTTCCATCGTAAACTTTAAGTTTTTATGTTGTTTATTGAGATGTGTAAAAAATTCCTGAGCTTCAAACTCTGAATTAAAAATAACGATAATATCATCCACATAGCGTTTATAGAAAATCGGTATGGAGGAAGAGCAATTACTAACCCATTTTTGTTCGTGAAACCCAATAAAAATATTAGCTAAAATTGGCGCTTATGGAGAACCCATGGCAACGCCATCTAATTAATCATAATATTTCCCGTTGAATAAGAAATGAGAACCGGATGTTGAAATTTGAAGTAACTTTTTAAACTTTAGAAAAATATTTTAAACACGTTTCCTCTTTGAAGTATAAATCAGTAGCTATATCTATAGTTTCGTTAAGTGGAATATTAGTAAATAAGCTTTCAACATCATAGGAAACTATATATTTGTTGGTTATATCAACTTGTTTAAATTCCTCAACAAAAGAAAAAGAGTCACAGGTGGAATAAGGTTTTGGTATATAAGGAGACAATAAATCAGAAAGATATTTAGCATAAAATATTTGATAGAAACTATTACTTTAAAATTTCTACTGCAAAAAGCCTGCTCATTTAATTTTTTTTAATTATTGAAGCATAAACAAGTATAGTGCACGAACATTTTCCCTCTAAATCCCCACAATATGAAAATGTTTTATATAAGTTTATAACTTTATATATATAGTTTTATAATATAAAAGTATAGTATAAGTAGTATAGTATAAAAGTTTATAAAAGTATTATAATAGTTAAAAAAAATATACAAAATAAGACCTTTTATAACTATATCTTATTTATAAATTTCATTACTTTTATAATTATATCATACTTTTAAATTTCATTACTTTTATAACTATATCCTACTTTTAAATTTCAAGACCTATATAGCTCATATTACTTATATAAAGTTAAATTTTTTAACGTAATTTTAATTTATATAAATTTTAAAACTTTAAGATCTAAAAGTTTAATATACGTTTACTAAGACGAAATCTATACGCTTTATATGCGTTAATTAGACTAGATTTAAACGTAAATTAGACAAAATCTAAACGTTTTATATTAGCCAATCCCATAATTTGTTTTCAACAACCAGTTTTCATGCGGAGTGACTAATGAGTGGCGCACAGCGATTTTTTTGCCTTAAAAACTCCCAAAGCTTTTTTTTTTAAATACGAAATTTGGTACAAAACGTCCGCAATTTTTTTATTTTTATGAAAGGTTGCAAAAAATTACCATCTTTTTAGCATTGAATTAGGGCTATAAATATAAACTTACGTATTTTTTATTTTTTTTGTTAAAGTGTAAATATATATCATGCGTTTTTTTATAATATCTGCTCTTTAAAAGTTATATAGATATTGAAATTCAATTTATTTAAAAAACTAGTATAAAAACTAGAATTAATCAACTGGATAGACTAAATGACGGTTTCCTTAACTATCAATTTTATTACTTTATAAAGATAAATTTTATTTGGATCTCAAAATCCAGTTTACAACTATATGTCTAAATTACAGTTAAATAGTAGTTTTAAGCAAAATAGACATAAAAATCACTGTTTTTTAATGAAATACATTTATATTTACGACATTAGTTATCAGAAGGTATATGTTGTAAACTGGAATCCTAGATATACACATTACAAACCCATGTGTGAATTTTTAGATCATAAGATGCATCATGGATTGAGTCTATCCACGAGTTTGATAGTAGGTTACTTTATCGGTAAAAAGATGGTTCAGAAACCATTTTGAATTTTTTAATTCGTTATTCGTAGAAAATTTATTTACTTAGCTTGTGAAAAAAAAAACTGTTTTTGTTACATCCGTATCCTAAAATCTCCTAAAAGATAGCAATTTGGAGAAAATCAATCAAAGAAAATGTGCTCCTGTAAAAAAACACTGTGCTTAATAATTTAAGAAATATGTTTTATCAATCTTTTACTGATTACGATAGATAAATTAACACTCTGTCTATTGTAAAGTGATTCTTTGTTGATCTTTGAGCTTTTCTCAGTAATACAACAAATTTTTTTTGGATCAGCCTTGGATCAAAAAAATCCAAATCCGAAATGGTTTCCTTTAAATGTAAAGGGCTTTCAAACTTTTATGTAAACAAAACTAGATCAAAACGTATCGATGTGATTCAAAAATCACATCGATACGCTTCATGTCAAAAAAGGCCTAGAGTAGGCATCGAACCATCGATCAGTGAAGGATCCAGCATTTTTTGGTGTTTGAAATAGCTATCAGACATGGCGCAAACCCCAAACATTTGTATGTTTATACTTATGTCAAACAATGAGGCTTTGCAAAATATTGCGGTGATTGGAGGCTGGGAACAAAAAAGCCCTAAAATTTCATCCCCCTGCCCCAAACGTAAGAGCAATAAGTTGGTAAAATATTATTTTTGCTTTTCTTAACTAAGTTTATATTTATTGATAATTTTTAAGTTTCCCAGTATTATCTCTTAGCGTTTATAAACTATGACCATATGAAATTTAAACCCCCTCAATTTGATGGAGTTACAACTGCTTTTAAAATTGTTTTAAGTCTAGAAATGATGTCAACATCTACACCAGTTATCTCAGAGAAAGTATTCGATTCCTCAAAGGCTCTCCTGGCAGTAGGGGAAAAGCGCCTATGATGGCATACCGGTCATATTTCTATTAAAATTAGTTTTGGTAATAAAATGATTAGACCTACATGACTATACTGACTTTACATTAGTTTTAGTGAAAAAACGTCCCTTGTGCACAAGTACTGTTTTTATAATCAACAAAAATCGATTTTGGGATGTGCTGTTGTAGTTTTTTTTCCTTCATATATTTAAGATTGTGATTTTACTATTAACTGTGCAGAAATGAAATTTTCATGCATTTTATATTCAAGTTTTGTGCATTTAGTGGAATAGTTACTTTAATTTTATCTTTTGAACAAAGCAGACACAGCTTGTTTTAATGAAAATGATGACTTTAACCCATGATGGCATACTGACGAGTTGAGAGTTGAAATATTGACGAGTTGGGAAAACCTTTTTTTTTTATAAGAAAAACTTATTTTAAGTAAAGTTAAAAGAAAGCGATGCTCCAAAATTTTTTTTTGGTCCAAAAAATACGTAAAACGCAATATATCCTATGCGCATGCGCAAAATTTTACAATACTTGTGTGTAGCATGAAATGGTAAATTAGGATGGTTTCGAGTAATTTCTGGCTTTTCTGAGGGAAGACTCTAAGGTTAAATGAAATCATTAAGTTACCCTCGATCCTAACTAGCCCCATCCTCCCCTATGCCATCATAGGAGCAGTGGTTGCCTATGATGGCATACATGTGCTTTTTTTTACAATAAGAATAACTTATAAAAAAAATAAAACTGATGAAAACTCCCAGAGTAATTATTGTTCTAGATGTAACAAGGAATGTATCCATATCAAAACTTTTATTATTGGTATTCAGGATACTGAATAATGAAGCTTCAAAGTTAAGTATGCCATCATAGGCGCCTTTCCCCTATTACCATCATTAGTGTTTCCAAAACCTTGCTTTGGCATGTCAACAATAAGACTTAGTTCTTCCCTAAACTTCTTTTGGATAAATGCTTTTCTTTTTTTAACTGATTCTTTCTGCCCAGAGGTTTTAGCATAAAATGACCTAATTTTCAATTTATATCCAAGATGAAGAATGTACTCAAAGCATCTTATCCAAAGGTGAAGAGGTGAAGGCCAAACGATAAAGCTTCTTTATTGACAGGTTTAGATCTAATCAATTTAATGTCATTCATCTCTGTTGGCTTTGCTGAACATACATTACAGCTTTGAGAAAAGGTAGTACTTGTCAGTGCATTAACAACTTTTCCATTAAACATAGTCAAATCCAAATTATACTTTATAATTGCTGTCATCATAGATGAATCAGCCGGTTCTGACTCTAAACTTACTACAAATGGTTCAAGTTTCTGAATCTCAATTCGGAATCGCTCCTCTTTTTCTTTAATTAGCATATCTGTTTCTTTTTTGTACTGCAAACATACTGGTCTGCAGAAATGTGTACTCGATGGTTTTTTGTTGTACCATATCACTGTATCATTAACAGTCAGTTTAAAAGGCACAATAGATGTTTGGAAAATACTCTCTTCATTTTTAATAACTTCATCTAGAGTTGTATCTAAATATTTTTGTTTATACAGACTCTGGCTAGATGCTCCATCAAAACCGCCTTTGAAATGCATCATTCCATGTTGATTGATATCTTTAACCGATAATTCAGAAAATATTTTGTTGCAACTATTTAGACTCAAGATTCTACACAGTGTGTGATTAAAAAGAGATTGAAGGGAGAAAACTGCAGATGTTCAATTAAAATTTTATGAAGAGACGGATAGAGGTTTGCATTTTGTAATAAGGAGCTATTTCTGATTATCTGGTATTGTTATCGGACAGATCACATTGAATTTTTAGACTGAGAGCATCTTCAACTTTCATTTTAACAGGTTCAAGCATAGACATGTTTTTCCTAATTTCATTTGCTTTATCTGGGTCCAAAACCTTCTTTACTATAAAAATAAAATTGTTTCTGTATAACTTTCCAAACATCAGTCGTTTATACATACAAAGTTACAGTTACAAACAGTAATAAACTGATGAAACGTAACAACTAACAATAACATAAAAACGACTGCTAAAAAAAATTATAAGGATTTAGTAAATGTATTAATCATAGTTCTTGTAATATAATAACCAAAATATATTGCAATTAATATGACTAAATAAATAAATAAAATATAAACAGAAAAACACTGAGAAAATCAAAATAAATGTAACAACGAACATTACAAACAAAACAAAAAATTACCTTATATACTTTTGGGATAAAAAAGATATAAAAAAAAACAACAAAAGAGCGACAAAATAAAATTAAAAACAATAAAAATAAAGAAAAACAAAATAATGATAATACACGTATATTAAAATATAAATAATAAATGGCTAAAATGAAAATAAAAACAAACAATATATAACTGTATAAAGAATTATATATAACTATTTAAAAGTAGTTAATAAAGTAAAAAATTAAAATAAACTACTAAACTACTAAAAAATAAAACTAAACTAAACTAAAAAATAAAACAATAAATTATTAACAAAAAATAAAAAGTAAAACTTTATACGCGAAAAAACTAAAGAAAAATCATTACTATAAGACTGCATAACAGCATAACTAAAAAATAAATCGTAAATAAAAAATCCTACAAATATATGAAAGAAACTAAAGAAATATATGAAATAAAACTAAAGAAATGTATGAAATAAAACTAAAGAAATATATGAAAAAATAATAAATCTTGATTTGCCGTTCTTTTTTCGATGTATAAATAGCTTTTTGTTCTTTCTTTTTCATTCTTTTTATTTATTTCACTCATTAATTTTATTAACTTCTATTTTCAATACTTCTTTTCTTATTTTCTTTCAGATATTTCTTTTTCTTTCCTTCTTTTAAAACATTTATTTATTCTTCGTTTTAGATGATTTTATTTTTCGTTTAACTTATAAATTTTTTCTTTTCCTTTTTTCTTTTTTCCTCTTACTTAGTTATCTTTATACGTTACAAAAAAGCGTCCACCATTTGCGATGTCATTGCAAAGACATTTTTTAAAATAATTTGTTATTATTTATTTGTTATTATTTATTTGTTATTATTTATTTGTTATTATTTATTTGTTATTATTTATTTGTTATTATTTTTTGTTATTATTTATTTGTTATTATTCCAGTTATTATAGTTTTGTTTTATTTATCCGTAAACATTTTTTCAAACAATGACCGAGAATATCAAAAATTAACCAGTAGTCTGGTGAAATATATAACTTAAGACCTAGTGGCTGGTCTTTATCAATAAAAACTGCTTTTGGAAGGATTTCAGCTATGATTCTACCCATTTTAACATTTTATCTTTTTGAACCTTTCGTGCGTTTTTGAATACAGAACTTTTTACCATTTTTTTATTGTGATCTCAGTCGAATGATGCTAACGTCAGCACCAACACCTCTATGGTTTTACCATTATTTGAATTTCATCTCTGCAGCAGGCTTGTTATACACTTGTCGATAGTATTGTTGATCTTAAAGGTTTAAATTAAAAATAATACAATGTAGATAAAGTAAGACTTAAAATGACACTACTAAAAACTTATTACATTTAGTTTTGACAAGATAAATTCAAAGTGCTATTTCTAACGATTTCATTTTCATTATATTTCTACCGATTTTAAGAAAAGCCTATCATTGGAAAAAAAAATTGGTTTAGAGTTATATTTTTTGAATTTTACATCTCATTTTAAACCATTTTGCAAGCCGTTGTTTTTAAACAATTTGTTACTTTACGACTATTATTCTTAAATAATAAATAAATTATTCTTAAAAAATAAGACTAAAATATCAAAACTTATGAAATTAAGTTTTGCTTTAAAAATTGCAGAATCAGGAAAGTCGCAGGTCAAAAACCGCGATGCCCTGGAAAGAGAAATGTAGTCAGCCATTCCACTGATCTCTTTATTTTATTCCTCAGAATAAAAACCTGCCTAATTTTAGAGTAATATAACTTGAATTTCATGAAATTCAAGGCGCGTGAAACAGCCTATTTGTATATATTTTTTACAAATATATACAAATGTAAATAATCTTAAAATTAGAAGTTTATACATTTTGTTTTTGCAAAAAGAAATTTTAAAGTGAAGAAGTTTTGTCTTTACCTAACTATTTTTTAGCCTTTTATGGTTTTATGATGTAAATAGTTTATTTGCCGGCTTAAGAGATTTGTTTACAGCTACGACTATATGAAGCTCTCCGACATGATGGCAGGAGGTTATCAAGAATAATGGTCGGTCAGGAAACTTAGCTAATCTTGTACTAACCCCTTTTAAATATCCAGGGCTTGAAGTGAGTGAACTAAAAAATTTCTAATTGCTATGTATTGGGCCTCAACGCTATTGTGTTTAAAAACCACTTTTTTTTAATTTCATAACGAATTTGAGCGTTTTTTAAATAAGATCAGTTAACAAAAATAGTAATAAAAATGCGCACAATCGGTATAGATGAAAACCTTCCATTATTTGTAATGTCGTTATTATATAGTTAATGATTTGTAAATTTCTACACACGCCGATGGTTTGAAAATGTCTTTCTAAACTCAAAAAATGTAAAAATTTTAAACTTTAAAAGCGTGGCACGAGTATAAATAGTCATCCAAAATAAAATTAAAAAAATTTCATAAAGAAAACAATACCTAAGGAATATTTCATGACACTCCGCGTATTATAATTTGTTCATGAGGGTCAAAATGGGATGCGCTACTTTATATACATATAATAATCCTGTAATAGACGTCTAAAATACGTTTGAATATAGACGTTTTATGGACGTTTGTTTATAACGTTAATCTAGGTTTCATTCTAAACAGATAATCGAACAAATCTGAACGTTTTGTCAAAAATTGTTTTGACGTTTAATAGACGTTTGTGTTTTTACTGGGTAGAAAAGCTAGTGGACTAAATCTTGTTGGTAAATATTGATCAACTCTGCAAAAAATCTGTGAGTTTAACCGTGCTATAATTATCACTACAGTGCAATAGAATGTCTCTAACTTATTTATTTAAAGAATTGCATACGATCTACTTGCTCGCCTAGAGCCTATTGCTTTTGCACTTGATAAAACACTTAGTGACAAATGCAAAATAGCAGAAGTCGTAGAAGTGTGAAAGAATCTAGAAAACAAACTTTCGTATAAAAATGAAAAAGATGTCTAAAACGAATTCGAAAAAAGATACGAAAAAGCAGTGACACCGTCTCATCTTCTGGCTTATATTCTTCGCCCTCATTACCAAGTTCGAATCTTGAATGAAGTTGAAGAAATAATGAATTTGAATATGCCAATCTACAATACCCAAATATCGTTACTACAGTTATGTATACTTTTCTTTGAATTTATATTTAGCTTGGAGGTTTTAACAGGATTATTGTATGTTCAGTGATGGAGATCACATTGTGATAACGATGTAAGTAAAAACATTAAATATAGTATTGCAATTGATGAATGCGGAATGATGAATGCGCTTCTTCTGCAGGAGTTGAACGTATATTTTTCTCTTACGGTTTGATACATTCAAAACTGAAAAATAGACTGGGTACGAAATAGACTGAGTTTGGAAAAAGCTGCTAAGCTTGTTATTTTCTTACAGGCAAATAATCTGCAGAATCTTTAATCAACTAATCTGCAGAATCTTTAATCAACAAATCTGCAGAATCTTTAATCAACTAATCTGCAGAATCTTTAATCAACTAATCTGCAGAATCTTTAATCAACTAATCTGCAGAATCTTTAATCAACTAATCTGCAGAATCTTTAATCAACTAATCTGCAGAATCTTTAATCAACTAATCTGCAGAATCTTTAATCAACTAATCAGCAGAAAATGTTCAATTTGATGTTGATGATTATATTTAATGCTGGGAAAATAATTTTTTGGCTTTAACAGATGGTTATGTTGATAAAGTATAGTATAAGAATAATCATATTCTTACGCTATACTTAGAGTCATTATTACTATAAATAAATAGTTCTGCTATATTTATTTTATTTTGTTTTAAAATATGACAAAAAAAAAGCTTTCAAACAAGATTTTATTATTAAAATCAAACATAAAAGGAAAATTTGATTTAAATCATTAGTCATCGAAAAAAATGATTTAATTTAAATAACTTAACTTATAATAATTTAAATAACTAAATTAAAAATAATCTTAATTTAAATAACTGATTTAAATCAGTGTGATTTAAATCGGACAGCCCATGTTTAACAGTTTTATTCCGCGTTCACACTGACGGTAATATACGTTTTATTTTAAACACAATTTATGTTTTTAATGTTATAAAAACGATGTTTTTAATCTTATAAAACTGTATAAAACGACAACAAAACAGCATGGCGAGGTTGTTTTATATTAGCACAAGCTGACAAAACATATTGTGGTACGCAAAGTCGCTGTTTACATTTGTTAGGCAGTTGGAGTCTACTGATCCTATTTTTATAAACTTGATAAAAGTTATTAAATGAAGACAAAATTTATTCCACTTAATGCATTATTATGGGTAGACTTTTTTTCGTATTTGTTGTTGTAATAATTATTATTGTGCCTAAAAATTACGTTGGCAATAATTGCTTAATAGTTGGTCCAAATTTATTGTTATTAAAATTATTTTGAATTATTGATGATAAATTATTTCAAACTATTAATAGTCAATAATATCCTAACGTCAATACTAGTTTGAACAAATTAAAATATTTTTTATCAATAACAATATAATAACAATATTTGTTCTGAAATAAAAATTATTACATTTCATAGTTGTTTACTAATGGTACGAGTACTAATCTAAAATAAAGTTTCATCTTAGATTAGTTATTATTTATCTATTTATTATAGTTATTATTTATTATAGTAATTATTATAGTTTTTATATTTATTTATTTTTAGTTATGAATTATTTATTAAAGTTACTATTGTTATTATTATTTAATTAGTGTTAATTATAAACACCAATTAAATAATAATAAAAATCTTATAATAATATTAATAAAGTAAAATTCATGAGAAAATTCATAATAATAACAATGAAGTTACTAGATATAATAATAACATTTATAATGATTATAGCAGTAATAGCAATAATATTAATAAAAATAATAATAATAGCAATAATAACAAGAACAATAATAGTAATAATAATTATAAAATTGATAAATATCACAGATAAATATTAAATATTAATTATAAGTAATAATGACAGTAATTAGAATTTAAATAAAATTTAGATCACATATAATAGCAGTTATTATTTATAACCAAAAAAAGTCCTCATTGAACCTTGAGAATGTTCAAAGTTGAGCATTCTCAACAAATAGGCAAAAAAAGCATTTTTAAATTGTGAAATAGAATTTATGGTAAAGCTACAGTTAAGCAGCCTAAAAAAAAATTATTTTTTCAATTGTTGCGCATTTGTTAGTGAAGACTTTTTAAACATAAGGAATATTTATTGCAATATCAAAAGAAAAAAGATTGCTGCCCCATGTCAAACCCTCAGTTGATATAGCAGCACACTCCCTTACAGAAGGCTATAAGATAGTCGATATGTGTACTGAAGCCAATAAATAATCCTTATGTTTAAAAAGTCTTCACTGACTAGAGCGCAACAAGCAAAAAACAAAATTATTTTAGGCCGCCTAACTGTAGCTTTACCGAATTAATGATTTAAGGTAAATTGTTCCATGATTTTATGCATTTGTTTGTGGTAGATTTATGACCGCATTTTACTGAATAATTATTGAGGATAGATAATTTAAAGTTTAGTAATTTTTTCAAAGTAAAAATAAAAGTAAAAAATGGAAACTTTTTTTTTTGTGAAAAAAAAAAAGAATCCATTTTTTACTTTAATTTTTTTAAAAAAAAAGGGAGATTGAATGAATGAAGGAGAATGAGGAATTGAGGTAGGTAGTTTTGGTGATAGTTTATGATTACAGATAAATAGACAATTTAATAGATAAACAAGATCGTATAATTTGAGTAGAAAGTAAAGGATGTCAGAGTTAGAATGATATTGTTGAAAGTATATTTGTTTTTGTAGCTTTGTTTTATAGGTTAAATAATCTTAATGAAGCAAGAAACTGGGTTTGTCCCCAAACCTGACAAGCATATTTGAGAAGTGATCCTAAAATTACATGGTATATATTGAGTAGTGTTTTATAATTGACATAATGACTAATTTTAGGCTAGCTTCACACTTGATCAGCTTTGCTGCTAGTCATTAAAGATGAAAGGAAAAAGATAGACTTAAATCAATTTGATTCCAAGATATTTAAAAAAAAACTACGAGAAAGAGTATTTAAAGTTTTTAGTGTTTATAGATTTTAGATTGACTCGATTCAAAAATAATGAGTTTAGTTTTCCCTATTATTAAGATTTTATTTGTTAGAGTGCAGTTATTGAAGAAGTTTAAATTAATCATGATTAATATGTTTTTTTAATGATTTGTTCGTAATAAGTAAGTTGTCAGCAAAATTGTAAGCAAATAAATTTTTTAAAGAAATCTTAAGATTATTAATTAAAACATGGAAAAGGCCCTGAAAATATGGCTCTTATACTGAACCTTGGGGTACAGCTGTGGAGCTTTATATTAGCAAATATTTGGCATCAAGGATGGAGGATTGCAATCTGTTAAGAAAATAAGTAGTACCCATGGAGAGCAATACCTTGAATACTAAGTGTTTCAATTTATTTAAGTGGATGATGATCAATATAATCAAATGCCTTCTCTAAGTCTCAGTTATTTTAATAAGTGCATGAGTTGTGGAGTACTTGTTACAAAAACCATGCTGATGCTTGTAGAGGCATTGGTTTTTTTCAAGAAAGTTATAAAATCAATTGGATGTGGCTTTATAAATTTTTTTGCTAAAGTTAGACAAGAGATAAATAGTTCCATGCTTAATGTATTCCATTTGTGAACCCCTTTTATGGATAATAATCTGATTGGAATGACTTTAGTTATTTTAAAAACATCTGGAAAATTTTTTTTAAAGGAATTATTTAATGTAATTTTATTAGTTTTACAAAACTGATTTGAATTATAAAGCTCACATTTATTCTTTACATTTATTCTTTAGTTATCAAATTTGTGCAAATTAAATTTTTTTTATTTTATGTAATTAATTTTATTATAACTTTATTACAACAAATAAAAAGTGAATATAACACCATTTAATAATTAGTATTACATAAAAAGTAATATTAATATGAATAAATAAATGGTGTTTAATATATACAAAATAAAAAACAGAAGTAAAAAGGTAACAAAAAATTAAATATAAAGTTACTAAATATAAATATACTATAAAGTTACCAAAAAAATAATTTCTTAACTTATCTTTTTATTTATATTTATAAAAAACTAAAGTTTATTTTAAATAGTTTAATAATGTTTGTATTTCCTCTTATTTAATTTGTTTCTAACTCATTTTTTAATTTCATTTCTTTTTATTTCCTCTTTATCTCTTTTTTAATTTTGTTCCTGTTTTGTTTAAGTTTAATTAATTAATTTTTTTTTTTTTAATGTGAACATAATGGTCCAAATTTTTTATTTAGATTGTTGTATATCCTGGTTTTTTCATACTTGCTGCTTAAAATAAAAAAAGATTTCGCTTAGTTAATGCTAAAAATAAAATCTTGTTTTTTTTGGGGTATTTGCGCATTTGCGCTAAGTTTTTTTTTTGCGAAATCTTTTTTTAATATAAACAACAATTATGAAAAAACTAGGATTTTTAGAAAACATAAGAACATTAAGAAAAAAAATTTTTCAATTCAAAATATAATAATTCTCAAAATATTGAGATTTACCTTGCGCTTAAAGCCAAATAATTTAGGAACAATTTGGGGCATTTTTCGGAGTATTTTGCCGCTTATGCACAAGGTATATTATATCCAATATTTCTGGAATTAATAAGGTATAATATATGCACATCTCAATATTTCTATCAATCAATAAGGTATAGTATATGCAGATGTAAATATTTCTAGAATTTTTTTTGTAATGGTATTTTTATAATATTTAACCCAAATTTGGTCTCTTGTGTATTCGCGTTTTAAAAAGTTGATTTTTTTGAACACCCCTAAAATATATATATATATATATATATATATATATATATATATATATATATATATATATATATATATATATATATATATATATATGTATATATATATATATATATATATATATATATATATATATATATATATATATATATATATATATATATATATATATATATATATATATATATGTTACTGTTACCCGCAGTACCAGGAATTAGGAATATATATATATATATATATATATATATATATATATATATATATATATATATATATATATATATATATATATATATAGATATATATATATATATATATGTAAATTATGTTCGTGTATTTTACAAGTAGAGTGCTCAATGTTCTTAAAGAACAGAGCAATAATTAATTAGTAAAAAACACTTATCTAACTTTTATCTTCGACTTGAAGTTTCACCATTGCTGGATCATCAGGAAGAGTTACTCTTCCTGATGATCCAGTAATGGTGAAACTTCAAGTCGAAGATAAAAGTTAGATAAGTGTTTTTTACTAATTAATTATATATATATATATATATATATATATATATATACATACATACACACATACATACATACATACATACATACATACATACATACATACATACATACATACATACATAAATACATACATACATACATACATACATACATACATACATACATACATATACAGGGCTTGTGATGAAGAAAATCGCCAAGCGTTATATCACGCGTTTGTAAAATTATAATATGTTGTCATCGTGCGCAATTATGCGCGCTCGGGGTCAGGGCCGCGAGAGCGATCTTGAAATTTGAAAATTGCGGAAGACTGTGTTTATAAAAAGCTTTCTATTTGTTATACGACTTTCATTCGTCAATGTTTGAAGTAGTATCTACAACATTACATTTATATTACTTCAACAATGTAGTTTTTTATACTTCCCAACCTCTTGTTTTTTATTTGCGCCAGATCGCTATTTTTTTAAACTATCAATGGTAAAAAAAAACGCACTCAAACAAAAACGCAAGTGCTTAATAAGTTCTTACAATAGTATCAAAGAATAAATTCGTGGCTAAAATTTTTTACTTGATATGTATTTAAAACGCTATTAACTTAATATTTATGATTTAAAGGTTTTTATGTTTCTTGATATATTTTAATAAATAATTTTTTTCGTAAATTAAATAATAATTATTAAATATATTTTTTTTATAATTTATTATTTAAATAACGTTTTTTTTTATCGTCAAAAAATTAGTAGATGATAACACAAGAATAATTTGAAATTCTTCTTCAAAACTATTAGTTGTAAGTTGTATTTCCGCCTCAACTGTTGTCTACGGTATATATTATATAAGTTTTAACTGCATCATTAAAAAAAGAATTCTGTAGAAAAAAAGAATGCTGTAACATTGCTCAAAAAAATGATTAGTTTACTTAATTAACTTTTTTTATATTAATGATTTTTTTTTTTTTTTTTGATAATTTGATTTTTTTTTCAAGTTGACATTTCTTTTAACTTTTTCTTAGTTCAGTTTTTTAGCGCATTTTTGAAATAATTCAACATTTAGAATTAACATAAGCCTTATCTTTAAGCAAATGTGTAAACGAAGTGTGGAATATTATTAACAATAAATCAAATAAATCTTACTTGACGTTATTACACAATTTAAAATTTTCAGAAGCTTTAACTTTCTTATAGTTATTTCCTAATTTTCTATTCCCATTTCATTTGCACATTTTTATATCCACATTGTGTTTCCATGCGCACTTGGTTAAAATAGTTAACATTCCATTATTGAAATTAGCAGTAACGCCTTCAAACTGTTCATTCATTATGTTAGTGCAAAACGGAAAAATGCCGACAAACAGCAAAGTGGTCGTCCATAAATTGTTATTATATTTTACATTTATATTCATATTTCTTTATGA
This sequence comes from Hydra vulgaris, assembly GCF_038396675.1. NCBI lineage: Eukaryota > Metazoa > Cnidaria > Hydrozoa > Anthoathecata > Hydridae > Hydra > Hydra vulgaris. The sequence continues at coordinate 69,597,107 of NC_088922.1, read as the reverse complement.
TGTCATAATTTCTGTATCTGCAGTATAAGTGTATACAATTTTTATTTAAGAATTTTTATTTTTTACTTTTAGGTGCTGCAATACATTCATTTAAATATGTCTTTTAACTCTTTGATTCAGAATGATAAGATGGCTGATCAATATGTTTCTCAAAAGACTTTACTCGATATCTTAAATTTGAATGATGGCATTGATATTAAATGGTCTCATGCAGTAAATAGTAAAGAAAAACTTTCAAATTCTTTAACTGATAATACTGTTACAATGTTGGAAGCAGATGTTATTTTAGGTTCAAATAATGAACCAATTATGGCACATTCGCCCTCTGATTTCAGTGATATATCATTATCAGAGTGGTTAATTGAAGTGTTCAATCTGGGTAAAAAAGGTATAAAATTAGATTTCAAACAAACTGAAGCAATTGTTCCTTCTTTAAATATATTAAAAACAATTATGAAATTTAACACAAACATTCCTGTAATCCTAAATGCAGATATACTAGAAGGGCCAAATAACGTTCTAACAAAACCTGTCGATGCCAATATCTTTATTGAAAAGTGCATGCAAATAAATAATGCAATTTTATCACCTGGATGGACGTCAGCATTTAATGGATCATTATCAGAAGGTTATTCTTGGTCACATGTTCAACAAATGTTTAAATTAATAAATAATACTGGTTTACATGTCACATTTCCTGTTCGTGCTTCATTAGTCAATCGATCAATGAAGCAATTGCTTTGGTTGCTTGGCCAAAACAAATCATTTACACTTACAGTTTGGACCTCCGTTTCAGACATATTTGATTTAAACGAACTGCTATTTTTGAGAAAGTATAAAAGCTTAGTTTATTTCGATATGCCAAATGATGAAATTAATTTGATAAAGAACCAAAGTAACTCTATATGACGTTTGATTAAATTTTTCTTCTGGATTTTTTTTAGGTTTAAGGTAGCTTTTTTGGTGACTTAATAACAACAAAATGAGTTAATTATTTTCTTTAATCATTATATAAAAAAAGTGAAGTTTAAAAAAAAGAGAAGTGTCACTCAGATGTATGGTGCCACTTAGAAATCTGATCAAAGATAGTGTCACTTTGAAAATGGATCAAAGGAGACACAGGAGGAGGACACCAAAAAAGGAGGAGGACACCAAAAAAGGAGGAGGACACCAAAAAAGGAGGGACCAAAAAAAAATTATAGCAGCGGAAATAAGAATAATATCAAAATTATAACAATAATAACAATAATATTTATAAAAATATATAATATTAAAAAAATGTATATCATTTGGATTTTACTATGAATAATAACAAATAATAATTACAATAATAATAATAAACAGCTAATACTAAAAAAGTCATTGATATAAATCTATGGCTTCACGCCCTAAAAACACATAATAACAAACACTTTATACACAGGTAATCACAAGGATAAAATAAAAATAAACTCATTGATAAAAGAAAAATATTTGAATTAATCTTTTTATAAACCAAAGAAGAGTTTGTTACAATGACTGTGGCAAAAATTATAAAATAAAATACATATGAAAAATACTAACAAATGATATGTATAAACACATTCACAGAATTAATCCAAGGTATTATTCAAAATATTTTCTTTTTTTTAAAGTGATTCTTGAAGCAAGATTGTAAAGAATTTTCAGGAGTTCTTTACAATATCTTCAAGAAGATTCTTGAAGATATTGTAAAGAACTCCTTCATCCGATCATTGCGTGCTTTTTGAAGTCTCATCAGAATTTCTTGCATTGTGAGCGTGTAAATAATCGTTTAAATATAGAATCGTATATATTATTTTCGAGCTGTTTTAATGCTATTCTGAGTAGGATTTAAAAAGTTATTTTCGGTTAATATAAATCAAAGTGAAAGGTCACATAGTGGAGCACTACAAAAATCGGTGTTGAGGCCGCTGCTGTTTGTTACATGTCGATGTTATGTCACAAAAAATAAAAATTGTTATAAATTGTAGGCCGACGATACAAAAATTATTTCGATGATTTAAAATAACAGCGACATCTGTTTATAACAAGAGGATTTATTTCTAGTGGAAAAAAAAAACGCTTGTCCCACATGGGTTTTTATACGGATTCCGTGTAAGATTCACGGGAGCCCATGTGAAACAAGTAACTTTTTCACTAGATTAAACCTTTGCAAATGGAGTTTAAAAATGATTGCAACTCTTCAACAATGAAATATGTAAATTTATGCATTTAGAAAAAAAATCATAACCTATTTGATATGTGAGTTAACCAAATTGGTTAACCAACACGATGTATTTCAAACACTGTTTGGTAAACATTATTGGAATAAGATTTCGGGGTCCTAATGCCTGAGTATTCCTAAAGCATCTTCATTGACTTATCTAAGTCTTTGATACTATATATAGTCTATTTTGATACTATATATGGTCTATTATATAAAAACCACGAAATTTTTTTAAAAACTCAAACATGGTATAACCGAAAATATTCTAAAATTATTAAAAAGTTATCTAAATAATCACAAACAGTTTGTATCCTTGCTCCTTCGCCAATGAGATAATCAAAGATTACCTGTCGTGTTCTGCAAAAATCTATTCTCAGTCCTCTTCTTTTTCTTATATATATTTACGATCTTCATAATGTATCCAGATTATGGCAATAACGTTTGCCGATGGTGCGAACCTTTTTTTATCTTACAATAATATTACACTGTAACTTAAATTGCATTCTTGACCACCCCTAAAATGACCACTAGAGCTGTCATGACCATTCCTAAAGATCAAAAATTCATACCTACCTTATTTTCCTTCATGCACAGCTATCAATATATAGCTTGGGCAAGTACTCATAAAACTGTATGAAGTTTTCTCTATAGACGGCAGAAACTCCCTTCAAAAGTTATATTTTATAAGGAATAGCTTACTCATGCAAACCCACTACTAAAACAGATAAATGTTTTAAATATTTACTAAATCAATATATATCAAAATACTTTGTTTATGTTCAAACATAAAGTGGGAAAAGTTTTAAGTCAATTAAAAAATAACTTTTTTAAACTAATATAAATAAATTTAACAATAGAACAACTGGAAACTATACAGTACACTTAAAAAAAGAAAATTGTACCAGTTCTCTATAGCATAACGTGGTCTATCAAGTTAATACCAAAAAATTCTTCAACATCTCTTATGAAAAGTACAAATTCGTGGCCTAACATCTCTTATGAAAAGTACAAATTCCTTAAACGCTAATCTAAAAAAACTCATTTTAGATACAATCAATTTTCTAGTGTCTTAAGAGTTATTAAAATATCAAAAATATGTCAAACAAAATTCCAAAACTTTAACATATAAGCAAATATGTATATATATTAGGGTTATGATATTTATATCTTGTTTATAAAATAATTAATTATCTATGTCATAATTGATGAATGTTTTGCTCAAAAGAAATGAAAATGGGTTTTGGTCTAATTAATTTTGTCAAAAGGTCACCCACAACATGAAAATTTTTAAACGGTATATAAGTAGTATTTGCAGGCATTAGCATTTTACATAAATTACAGCTATGTCTTTCTGAAGCCTAGAATTTTTTTAAACCTTATGGAATTTTCTGGAATTTTCTAAACTGTTCGGGATGTTTTTAGAAACTTGCTAGTACTTCCTAGAGTCTTCTGGAAGTTTTTGGAAATTAACAAGATTTAGAGAATATAAGCTCCATGATTGAGCAACGTTAATAGTTGAATCGTTGAATGTTGAAAGGGCGGAAGTCCAATAATGTAAACTTTCAGGAAACTATAAAACTGCATTTTCTCCGGCAGTAAATTTTTGTTAATGGTTCAATAAATTTTTTTTTGAATGTGAAAAACATCCTATACAAAAAAAAAATTATTAAACCATTAACAAAAATGTTTACTACGGCAGAAAATGCAGTTTTTTTAGTTTCCCAAAAGTTTACATAGTTGGACTTCCGCCCTTTTAACATTCACCGATTCGTTTATATATGAATCCTGTATTCACCAGATGGCAGTCAAATAATATCGAAGTACAATAGCATTTATTATTATTGCCTTTCAGAAATATGTTTAAGTGTTATCTTCAATTATAATGTCCTATAATAAAGATGCTTCCACTACTGAAAGAAACAAGACAATCTGGATGAAGAATCTTGTGTGATTTGAGAAGTCACATAGGAAATAAGGAATAATCAGTGGAAGATAACAGCAGGATACCACTTAAAATCCAAATATTTGATCGCTTTTAATTAGAGGAAGTCCGTCAAAAGTAGACAAAAACGCATAGAGCAAATTGAGAAAGAAGTAATAAGTCTATGGAAAAAATAAAATTAAATTTTCCACATTTATCAATTCAAGCTGTACAGGCAAAGCTGGATTAAGTGCTGAAGATGTATGATATAACAAAGAAAATACGATCCATTGAATGAATTTTTTGACATAACAATAAAGATGGTGATTGGCTCTACAGTGCACCGTGGGCCAGAAATGTCTAAAAATGGTAAAACTATTTATGTCTTGAATATAGGCATATGACACATGTTCATAGGAGTTTTTGGGGCCAAGGAATTCATTTTTGGGCTTAACTTTTAGGTTTAAAGTGATTATGACTACCCAGATAGCCATTTTAGGGGTGGTAATAGTATTTTTTAATGATTTTTCAATTAGATAGACATATGTTGCATGCCTTAATAAAGGTAATTGAGGCTGGGGAGTTCATATCTGAGCATAAATAATTTCTAGGAGTGTTCATTACCGCTCAGGTATTCTTTTTAGGGGTAGTCAAGGGTGGTCCTTGGATGTCCTGATTAATTAGATGGGACATGTTGTGTATTTAATTATAAATAATTGATGTTTGGGAAGTCAAATCTGGCCATATTTAGTCTCTAGAAGTGCACAGGTGGTCACTTTAGGTCTGGTCATGGGTTGTCAAGACGCTTTCTCTTAATTTTTATGCATTTCATGAATTTAACTTCTTTGATATTGTGAATACAAACATGTAACGTACAATAAAGTTTAAATTTATTAACATTTAACATTAATTTATTAACATTAAGTTGTTTTTTTTACAAATAAGAGTCTAGGTAATGACATACATTATAAATTAGAACATCAAGAGCTCCTTGGCTTCCTCATGTAGATTGGGGCCTTTGACCTTTCCCTGACTCCTCTTTATCGTGGACACCTTAGAATTGGAGCTGCAGAGCATCCTCATCATTAGATCATAGTTTGTCTGGGGACTGGAGAATTTCCTTGTGTAGTTCTCTCTGTTGTACTTAAACACTTTGTTAGACATCTCCCTTAGCTCTTCTGACATAGATCAAATTGAAATGACTTTAGTACTAAAAACCTGATGAATGTGTGCTAACATCTTGCGTACTGCTTGGGGCATATGATACCAGTTGTATAGGTTGGTGTACAGTCGTGCAGTCTCCAGATTATATTGATGAAGCTTGTTAGAGTCCAACTCCTCATTGCTGGAGAGGATACAGAGAGTAATATAAAACCTCTTCATCAACTCATCATCAATATCTAAAATCTCTGCTGATGTTTTGTAAGACTTGAAAAATCTCCAGGCAGTATTTTCATCATTGGAGTTTCCAGATCCTCCTGATTTTGGAACATCAAGATTTATACCAAGGCCAGCTCTCAATGCTGCTTAAGTAATTTTTTATCTCCTACCTTGTCATTCACTTTTTAAAATCAAGCCTGTAGCCTATGTGAAGAAAGCACTCTATGCTTTTTATCCATAAATGAAGGATGGAAAAGCCATGTTTAAACCTAATATCGGGAAGACTTGCTGCAACTCTATAAACCTTCTGCAAATCATTCAGGTCGGAGCTAGGCAAGCCGTAATGCTGCAACTAGTAGTTGCGTGAGTCACTTTACTAAGAATAGTAGAAACTTTTCCACCAATCATAGTCTTCTCTAACTTGTGATAAATCATTAATATATCCAACTTTGTAGGGACAGCCTGAAGCACGTTGAACCTTTGCTCTTCTTTATGTATTAAAACCTGATTGGCCTGCAATAGATTGTAGAGGAGGGTTATGGGTGTGTCCAGACAACCTCTCCTGCCTCCATGATCGGATCTGACTGCTTTGGATCTGACTGCTATGCTGACTAGCTCAGCATCCTTAGATACCATCTGTTTATAAACAGACTTTCCAGTGCAACCATCATAAACTACTTTGGAGATCATAATGAGATCTTCAGCGCTAATCTCTAAGTTAACAGACTCTATAATCCACCTAGCCGTATGATTGAGATTGCTCCTGCAAGTTATCTGAGGCATTATAATCCCCTACTGTGAATCCATCTAACTCTCCTTGTGTAAGTGAGTTTGGTATACAATTCTTCTTCTCCTCTTGGACATGGTTGTAGGCGGGGTACAGATTGCTGCCCTTCCTCATGGCACCATTTCTCAAATCTGGTAATCCAACTTTGAAAACCATTAAAGAGCCATTAAAGACCATTAAAAAACAAAATAAAATTTCTTTATATTTTTTTTCACCCAAACAATAAAATATCCATAATAAAACTGGAATATAATTCCAGTTTTATTATAGATATTATTTAACTTAATAGTTTTTTAGTACATATTTAATTTAATAATTGCCTAATAATTTGATTCGTTTTTTAAATAACCACCCATCAAATCTATAAGTTTAGAACTTTTTCTTTTGTTTTGATTTAAAAAAATAATGAAGAAAAAAATTTAAATTTTAACCCTAATTTTTTTTTAATCCAATATGTTTATAAGATCAAGCAAGATTTAAATTTCTAAAAACTATTTATCAGGGCTTAGTTAACAGTGTAATGTTTTTCTTATGTGCTTTTTTATTATCTAAACTCAAATAAAAAGCTATGCCCAACCTATCTACTTACCCACAGTCCAGAAGAAGAGGCAAAGCTTCAACATCAGTGTAGCACTTCTGCTCAATTGTTGAACCATTAGTATTGGAAATTCTGATCTTCTTTAGAACTTGACCGTCCCGCTCCCTCTTTTCCTCCTTCAACTTGTAGTAGCAGACTATGAGTACCTGATCTAGAGTCTTTCCTGCGTTATCCTCCTCTGCCCTTCTCTTTTTGGTCCAGGCTGTAGCCTCCTCAAATGACTTTCTTGGCCTTCTTACGTCATTCTTATCAGCATCATCTTAAATGATTTATTAAAAATTCATTAATAGCTTAGTTATCTTTTTGTAGACCTTTTCCCTGGTGTTACAAAATTTGCTCTCTCTATATATGTATATGCATGTATGTATATATATATATATATATATATATATATATATATATATATATATATATATATATATATATATATATAAATATATATATAAATATATATATAAATATATATATCACTTTAACAACAAATTATAGTTATATTATATTATGTATTTGGTTTACCTTCTTCATCAATTTCCATCTTCTCCTCTTTCTCCATGTGGAGAAGAGTAACTTTTTCAACGAGCTTCAGGCTGTCCCATTTAAGGTTGGATATATTCATGATTTATCACAAGCTTGGGGAGACTATGATTGGTGGAAAAGTTGCATGGAAAATGAAATTTGTTATATTATTCTTTATGGTGCACTAGAGAAAAGAGAAAACGGGAACAAACTAAAAAAAAATGTTTTTGTCCTAAGTTTCCCGCGTTTTAGAGTAAAATATTAATATTAGGGTCTATGAAGTTGTTATTTCCACTGTTTTTTAATTAAAATAAAACACATTTGATCCATTTAGATTACAATCTTCTAAGTGAAAACAGCATTTTAGAAAAGTTCTTTAGACGGCATTAAAATTTAATGTTACCTATTATATGATGGAGTTTTCTCGCTTTCAGCACAACGAGAAATTAAAAATCCTTTTTTTTGACGTAAACAAACTAATTTACCTTCACTAAACTAAACTCCTTTTTTACATAAATAAAAACTTTTTACATACATAAGTGCAAATAATAAACCTTCTTTTCTATAAATCATCTTTTAACACATGTTCACATACAGTTAACGCAAAAGATCAATCTATAACAAGTAAAACTAAAAAATTTATTCCAACCATAATTTCATCCATAATTTCATATCATATTTAAGCTATAATCCTAACTATAATTTTTGAGCCAAAATAAAAAATATATAAAAATAAAATAAGCTTCATCATAACCATAATCTATATATAAATTACGGTTACAGCACAACCATAATTTCTGAGCCAAAATAAAAAAAAAAAATAAAAAAAAAAAATAATGGTAGTATAACAACCATTATATATAAATATATTATGGTTACATCATAACTATATTTTCTGAGCCAAAAAAATCTTTGTAAAAGTTTTGTAATTTTAAATCAATTTTTTTTAAGTTAAGCGTTATAGTAAAATTGTCCTTTTAAAGCATAAAAATTTCCAGATTGTCCAATTTGTTCATCCCCAGAGTTTAATGTGACTACTAATCTTCTTCCATCAGCAACGCTTGGCATAGAATTGGTATAGTTTACGTAAAATGAGATAGTAGTTGCAGAATCAATTGTTGCTTTTGATTGATACAATAGTGCAGATGATGTATTGTTAAATGAGGCTACATTAGCACCGTTTCATGAAGAAAGATAAAAATTTTCTAAACCAAATTAACAGTAAAAATATGAACTATTAACATCATATCCAGGAAATATTGTATAGTTACTATAGTTATATGGCTTCCAAGGCTGTATAACAGAGTTAGTATTTACAAGAGAATTGATTGCGTCATACATGCGTACTCTTGATTCCCATTAATTTCCAGATGCACCAACAACATGAAATCTAGCATGTTTTAAATAAACACCATTATTATTACCTACAGTATCCAATAATATATATTTTCAACCATAAACTGTATTCAAATATCTAAGTGTTGATGAGTATAATTTAAGAGATAAAATTGATTGTGGTATTGATGGAGTTAATATAATAAATGGTTGTAGCCAATATGTTAGTGTATTACCAGTTTTATTGAGCAATTCAATTGCTAGATTGGCTTTAAATGGTAAATCAAGTGTAAAGTATCCTCCTAATCAAGTATTAGTAGATAGATTACAACCTTGTAAAGAGTTTGCATAATGTGATCAACCAAGTGAAGAAAATAAAAAATCAGTGGTTAAACCTATACCATTTATTCCGTTAATAGATGTAAAAGAAGTAGAATTTCCTATGCAAAGTGTATTATCTGCATTTATTATAATAAATACGTTACCTGGTACAGTTCCAGTAGCACTTGTTCCTTTAATTGTTAACCATAGTTTTCTGAGAATACCAGGACCGCCATTTTGATTAAAAATTGCTGTTCCATCAGTACCTGTATTTGGTACAAGAGTCTGTGATTTTACTCCCATGCATGTTAATCTTGAATTTGGTATTATTTGTAAGCTGCTAGGATTAGGTATTATATTATCAACATAATTTTTTGTAGCAGCGTCATTTGAGTTTGTAGGCTCTGCTACATTTATCAATTTATTAAAACTCGTGTTAATATTAATAATTATTAATATGCATTACTTTTTCCATCTCTCCTAAATAACAAGTTAGTAGCTTGAGATGTTGTTAAACCATTTGCTACTTGATTTGTAGTTGAATTATTATTGCGTCCGAATTTATCAACAGTCATTTTTATATATATAGAAATTTTTTTTTACCATAGATTATTAATAATATTCTGAAAATCACATCATTCATCTAGTTTTTTTAAAACATGTAGACACAAGTGTCCAAAGAATGAGGTATAACCTAACTGAACTCTATCACAATTATAATAAACGGGACTTTTTAAATAATTAACAATTTTAACTGGTTGTGGTTGTCCATAAGAGTTGCCAATACCTAACTAACAGAGAGCAATTTATACTTAAAGAATCAAAAGACTCGAAAAACAACTTAATAACTTGTGGGGTACCCCACAAGTTTTTAAGTTGTTTTTTTTTACTTTATGTAAATGACTTATATTTAGCATAAAAAATATTCAATACTATTTTATTTGCAGATGACACTAATTTATTTTATTCTCACAAAGATATTGATGTTCTTTTTAGAATAGTAAATGAAGAATTAGATAAGATCAATAAGTGGTTTATAAGTAACCATTTTTCAAATGCAGAAAAAACAAAATTTATCCTATTCCATAAGCCAAGTAAAGCCATGAATATTCCTCTTAAATTACCCAATCTTTTAATCAATAACATATTAATTAAAAGGGAATTGACTACAAACTTTCTGGGAGTGCTTTTAGATGAAAAATTGTCATGAAAATTTCATATTAAATATATTGAAGGTAAAATCTCAAAAAATATTTCCTTTTTATATCGAACAAAACCTTTTCTTAATAATGAGTCTTTAAAAAATCTTTATTTTTTGTTTATACACAGTTATCTTTCATACTGTAACGTTGCCTGGGGTAGCACTAATCACACTAAACTAAATAATATTTATAACAAACAAAAAGATGCTTGCAGGATAATATTTGGGGCAACCAGAATGTGAATATCTCTTACGTCAACTTGGAGCTTTAAATATTTATAAGCTTAATATTCATCAAGTTTTACTATTTATGTTTAAAGCAAAACGTGGGTTATCTCCAGTAACTTTCAATCCTATTTTAATGAAATCTCTCATAAATATCCTACCAAATTTTCAGAGAATAACTTTGTTGTTCCAATAATACATCTTAAATTAAGTTCGTACCAAATTCAATATCAGGGACCTTTTGTTTGGAAAAATTTTTATCCAATTTTTAATGAAAAACGAAACTTCGTTTTAAATTGCATTTTGGAAAATTTTAAGGCGAATTTAAAACGGCATTTGCTAAACATGGACTTTGATATATTAGATTTCAAATGTCTTTTTTAATATCTTTTTTGACAATTTAAAAAGGTTTGAATTAAATCACTTAAAATAATCAGTTAAACATTTGCATTTTCTTTAGGTTTTGTTACTAATGGTTTACAAACCATTGGTAACAAAAGATATACATAAAAGCAAATCTTCTTTTACGTTTATGTTTTTGTTGATATTCATTAATCAGCCCAAATTCTTATTTTTATTGTATTATTTTTAATAAAACATAACTCTTGTTTATGTGTTATGCATTTTAATACAAAATGATTTTTTGTGGATTGATAACTTTCATGATTTTCTCTTGTTTGCACTTTTTTATTTTTTGAATTTTTTCGCTGAATATTGTTTGCAAAAAATTATTTTATTGCTGAAATTGTATGTATTTATACTGTTTTATTTATCATTACGTATTTAAATTTTAATCAGGTTTTAGAGCACTAATGCAACGGGGCTACGTGATAAGACAACTTGTCTTCTTCTTGCTCCGGCCAGGACTTTCTATTAATGTAATATCTTTTCAAAACTTAGTTTTTTATCTCCGTCTTTATACCAGCAAACCCAATGAAATCCCTGCGTACTTGAATCTCCTGTATTTAATATTCCACATTCTTTTTTTTTGTGTATTTTTAGGTAATTCATCTTTTACAAATACACCTTTAAAATATTTTATTTTTAGTTTTTTGCTGCTTTAATCAATTGAAAGCTTGTTAGTGGCTCATTTGGTAAAATTATTCCTTCAACATTGATATGTTTATGATAATTGTTATTAATCGTTTCCAATTTTTTTTAATTATTAAGTGTTTTTTTCTTCTAAAATAACTCTTTTGACCTACCTGGCCTCTTTATCAGCCTCTTTGATCTCTTTGACCTATAAATTATTGTTTTTTTCTTCTTTTATTTTGTATGCATTAGCATAACAAAATTTGTTATGCTAATGCATACAAAATAAAAGAAGAAAAAAACAATAATTTATAGGTCAAAGAGGTCAAAGTTTTGTTTTTTTCTTTTATTTTGTATGCATTAGCATAACAAAAGTAGCAATAATTTAAGTGCTTCTAAAACTCTTTTATCGTCTTCTGAGCTTATTGCTATTTTATTGATCTCTTCTGTGTAAATTTCATGTGAATGGAATTTTATTACATTCATTTTCTTAATATGGTGCTTTTTATTTTATAAACAATCTTTGTAATCTTCACGTGTTATATATTTTTTAACTACATTTTTCTTTAGCCCCTTACATTTTTTGTTATCTTTTCCGTGTACTTTGTAGGAATACAACTTTGATCTGAGTCCTACAAATTCTTTAATTTGTGCTCCTGCTGTTTCATCTTTAAACATTTCTATTACTTTCTCATTAGCACCAACTTTAAAACCTACATTATTAATTGCTGGGTGCTTTGGGTCAAATTCACTTGTATCAAATTTGCTTTCAACATCAGTAGAAATATCTGCATAAAAGTGTTCTGTTTTTATTTCATATGCTAAAGAATCTGTATCTGTGAATAATAGTTTTGCTTAATCAGAATATTTATTTTTTATGTAATCATAGTGAAATTCATACATTAGTGTTTTACGTGAATCTAATTTACACATACCTAAGTAAATTGGTATGATATAAAGTAATTTTGTTTCTTTCATATGTATTGTTATTAAGTATCTGTTTTCAATATTCTCCATTGTTTTTCCAAATACTGAATTATTCATTAGTTTAAAAAAGTCTTTTTCAAAATCATTAGTTGCTTTAGTTCTTAGTTTTGTATTTAGTTCAATGTATTCACTTAACCACGCTCTTTCTTCAAACTTTATACCTCTATGAACTTTTGTAATCTTTAATCCTAATCTTTCATATAATTTAAGATTTTCATAATGAACTATATAATTTTTCTTATTATTCAAGTTAGGTACTAATTTTTCAACATTATCAACGGTTATTCTTTTAGGTGCAAGTGGATAATCATTATGATAATCATGTAGATTTTCAGGGTAATCTAAATCAACTTCTAGTATACATGAAATTGATTTCCAGTTTGTTAACTCGTTTTTATCCACCCATTTAAAACCATGTGTTGGAAGTGGTTTACTCATTGCCCACCCATATGAATTATTAGCGTCTAGATACTGTATATATATTGATTGCTTGCATGATCATACTTTTCATTCATAGACTTATTATTAGAAGTTCCTAATCTATTAGATACATACTAATTCCACCTCTTATTCCTTGCTTTATTATCAATATCATATCATAATCACTCAGCAATTCTAATTTTATTTTTGTTTTCTTTAATAAGGCATCCCAAGCTAATCCTGGTGACGTATAATACCAAGCAGGATTTAATTTATAACAATTATTACAAACATCTCTAAAATTTTCAAATACATTGGTTAGTAACAGCACATCTGAAACATTGCACAAATTATAGTAATCTCTAAATGTTTTACAATTAAACTCATTCCATACAATTTGTGCGTGTGAGTAATCACTTATACTTTCACCATTTAATTTTAAAAAGAACGATTCTTTTGGTGGTAATTGTGTTTCAGAAAATTTATTAACAGAATCAACCCAATCATATTGGTATACACACTTTTACTTAGTAACAAATCTAATATCTTACCTGAATATAATTTTCCGATATTTTTACATTGATCTTTTGTTAAATTTTTTGATAAACTATCTAAATTAGAAGACATAAATCTATAGCTATCTAAGAAACGGAATTCACGCCTAATTTCAACTTTCTTACCATCTCTAATAAACTCACCAATTTTAATTTCTCTAGAAAAGGTATATACTTTTCTTCATTGTTTGGTATACACTTTAATTTTCCTCCTGATAATTTCTTTATAAACAAGTGACAATCATAACAAAATAAATTAAGAAATATAACTGGAAAGAATTTTGGAATTTTATAATTTAAATTACAATTATTATGAGCAGCACCTCTATACTTTCCGGTATTGGTATCATTCGGACTTGGTGAACAAGTGTTAATTGGTTTGATAAAACTTTTAAAGTCATATGCCACAAACGGTACTCTCATAGAATTGTTATGATTATCGAACTGCATTGTTGAATTTGGTGGTGGAAGTTCACTACGTACTGAATTGTGTGTGTCACAATACAGTTTATTTTTAGATAAAGATTCTTCAGTATTAAATCCTAATAAGCAATTCATAGTCAATGATCAGTAGCACCATTGGAGATTAATAGTAAATCTATTAAATGTTTACGATTACTATTTTTTGACACACGCAAAATATGAACTGATGAATTTTCATATCCAAATACATGAACACTGATATCTGTAATATTTTTCTCAAATTGTGTAATTTGGTTTAATGGTACTGAAAATCCTATTTTTTCCCAATTTATTTTTTTCCGCTTGATTTTTAAACTCCTTATCTTCTCTTTCAGGATGATGATAAATTTTCTAGAATTCTCAGCTTTGATGTTTCATATAGTTCATACAAATCTGTTGATTCTAATACAACTTGATTCTTCGTTGCAAATGGAGCAGCTGTGATTATAGTTTCTTTTGTATTAATATCAGTACGCTCCATTTCCCAAGAAAGAACTATATAAACCTTTAATCTTCCATTTTCATTTCGTATTTTAATTGCACTATTTTTTACAAATTTTATGAATGATAAAGCATCATAACCTTTTTCACCTGTAGTTGTAAATTGTTTTGTAACATTCTTAATAGATGGTTGTGTTAATTTAAATTCTATTTGTTTTCTAATTCCAAATTTATTGTACAACTTTACAACTTTAGATTTTAATGCTGCAATCTTTTCATCAGTTGTTCTTTTAATTGTATCAGGGCCAGACGTAATCTAATCTGCAATAGAATTGCATATATTGCTTGATTCTTTTTGAGATATTGCTGTATTAGTTGCAATAAAAGGTGTCGGAGTAAAAATTGTTGAAGATGCTATATCGTCTAATATATTTAGTTTCTAATGATCTTACTAGATCACTTTTTTGCATTCTATAATAATATTTAATTTTTCACTCTTTAGCGATTTGTTGTAAATCTTTGACATTTTTGTTTTCCATTTTTATATTACAAGATTTTTTTATGTTTTTACTTTTCTTATATATAATTTATTTTTTATATATGTAAAGATTTTATATCATCTTTAGGACTATTGTTTTTTCATTTTTTCAGATTTTATTATCTCAATTTTAACACCATTATCAACTTTTCCATCACGTAGTTCAAAATATCTCCATCCATGCTTAGTTATGCGCATAGCACTATATAATGATAGATATATTGTATTTTCTCCTGTTTCCATGTTAGTTAATTTAATAGACACTGGATTATTTTTAATTGCCCCTAATCTTTCATATTTTGGATCCATAATTTTTTCTGGTGTTTTACGATTTTTTCTAGGTCTCCCTACTAGATTCTTTACATTTGTTTCTTTTACTGAATCTATTCTAGGTCTCCCAACTGGTCTTTTCTCATTTACTTTTTTCACTTCAGTCATAATAGATTTTTTATTTAATAACCCATTATCCAAAGCAATCATTACCAATGTAGCGAGATTGTCAGATGTTTTTGAAATGTTCTTTTCTTCTAATACATTTTTAAATTTTTCTTTGTATATTTCATATTCATTTTATTGTATAAAGATTATAACTTATTTTCAAAAAAAAATTAATTATACAATATTCATTTTATTTTCGCCTGATTGTAATTGTAACAATCTATCAGATATTAAAACGGCAAATGCTTCAGTATTAGCTGGAGCAGTCGCATTAAATGTTGCTTTAATTTGTACATCTACTACTGATGATTTTAATTTTCCTGATTGTCTACTAACATCAAAAACAAAAAGTGGGTATACATTTTTATAGTCAGAAGGAGTTATGTTGCTTTGTGTGATCAATTTATTCATTCCATAAAATATTTAACTGAATACAGATGCATCTCTATAAGCTCTTGAAAATTGATGATTTGGGAATGATAAATTATAATCAACAGCAGGATATCTTTCCTGATTAAGCATAATGTACATATTTTTCAAGTCACAAAGATCAATTATTGAAGGAATAAGATCTTGGCTTCCATCCTTATTTGTTTGAAATCCAACAATAACGTTTCTTGGTTTTTCATGAGATGTCTTTATGCTCAAACTTCAAGAAAATGTAGTAGATTGTGGAACAGATATAGTATCACACTGCCTCGCGCGAAAATTTACTGGAATTGTCGCTTTTGATTCAATAGATTAATCATTTCTACATCTGATGGGATCACATGCGGTATAAACAATGATATTTTATTAAGATTAACTTTTCCTGCAGCTGCAGAGAAGGCTTAAAAATTGCATCATCAATCACTTTTTCTTACAAGAGTTAGTGAATGTTTAAAACCAATAAATAACTTTGTTGTAATCATCACAGAATCCAAAAATGTGCATTAAATGTATGCTAAATGAAAATATTCCCTTTGTAGTTGGTTTCTGAATTATGTATGCTTGTCTTACTGCAAACCCTGAGTTATCAGCAAGTACGCTGTTGTTGCAGAATCTTTATACCACAATTGTTTTAATCCTTGTGCTAATTGAAAGTCGTTTGGGTATTTAAGCATTCCTAACATTGTAGTTGCTTGACCTGGATGATAAACGGCTTCTACTTCTTGGTTTGATAATTGGTATGTTATTTGATTAAATAAATGCATAATACCATTATTTGTAAGTGACACTGCATCTGCATTAGCATAAGCTGTTCCATCAGCTTTAAGAAGTCTTCCTTTAAACAAGAGAAAAGCCTCAGATGGAAGTGTGAACAAATCTTGTTGCTCAACGTTGATTCTTATTTCTCCAGCACTATTTAGATTTGTACGAGCCACTGGCTCATATTCATGGAATTCAAATCTTTCAATTCCTTCATCAACAGTTGTGATTTCTGTAAAATTTAATACTTTAGAAGTTGTCATTTTATTTTTTTTATATACAATATAAAAAAATTTTTTTGTTAGACAACTCTAAAAAACTAATAATTGTATAAAAAAATTACGCAAGTCTAAGACCGCGTCCTTTTTAATTAATTCTTCTATTCTTATAGCAGTTTCATTAGAGATTTTTTTCTGTTGATTTTTTATTGCATCCCCTATCATTATTTTATTTATAGTTGTTGTTACCTCATCTCCATTATTTATTAATTTTGAAAGTTTTTTTTTACTTTTTTTATTAATAGTAGTATTTGTTGTCATCTTATCTCCATTATTTATTAATTTTGAAAGCGTTTCTTTACTTCTTTCATTAATAGCAGTATTTGGTTTTGAAACTATTTTTGAAGGTGCTTTATCAATTACTTGTTTTCCTTTTTCAACTGCAGCATTTCTTGCAGCTTCTATTGCTGATGTTGAAAGGTCTTTTCCTGCTGATTTAGCAGCAGTTATTGCAGTTCTTCCTTAATCAGCTAGCCTATTCAACATAGCTGATGATACTCTATGTTACTTTTGATGCTGCTGGTCGTTTAAATAAATTATTTATACTGTCGAATATGCCACTTCCTCCAACAATATGTTTCTTTACATATCTCTTATTATGAATAATTAGCATTTTTGATATACTATATATTTTTCTTATATACATTGAAATATAATTATAAATTATTTTGTATTGATTTAAATTATTTTGTATTGATTGTACTGTGCAGTATTTATAACACCTTGCCGTAATAATTCATCACAAATTGCAACAGCTTCATTTCTTGATCCAGTGTTATCTGCTTTTCATGCAGCTGTACGTAATTAAAGCATTACAATTATTGCAATCGGGTCGCTAGGAAGAATTATAGCTTTTAATCCTGTTTCTTTTGATTCACACTTCTCATTTCTCTTTATATCTCTCCAAATTGGAGCTATTATTTCTCTGTATTTTCCACTCCTAGATGAATTTGGTTTGTATGGGTTTTCAGTAGTATCTGTTTGTATTAATATATTTATATATATTCAGTAGTATCTGTTTGTATTAATATGTTTTCATAATTTTTAAGATCGTCTTCAGTATATATTGCTTAAAAGGATTAAACTTTGTTATCAACTCCCAAAGACCAGGAGTACCATAATATGTTTTACTATTAATAGTTATATCATCATTATTAATAAATATTGATTTTTTTCCAATGTATAACTTGTCATCTTTATAATGTAGTAGTAATGTTGTAATGTAGACCTTTTACTATTAGTATACATTCTTATCTGCTGCTATTTTTCCGAGCCTCAAGGCCTTAGTTTCTTCATAAGAAGGCGTTAGTTCTTTATATGCATGCTCAGCCATTATTTCAGGATTAGCATTTGAAAAAGCGAGTTTAAATTTATTAGCTTGATTGTGCAGTGTAGATATGTTTTCTTTTAATATAGCTTGACTATAAATTAATGGCTTGTACAATTTTGTTAAGTCTAACTGTAAATTAGCATCACCCATCTTTTCATATAAATTATTCTACTGTGTTCTTTTTTTACTATCTAAGAATTTTTCAATAATCTGATCTCTTTTTTCAGGATTTTCAATTTTTATATATGAAAATAATTTACTATGAAATAAAAAAAAAAAACATAACGATTTATTTTGTGATTTTTTTAACGTTTTTTTACGTTTTATTTTAATAACTTATTTTGTGTTTTTACGTTTAGATTTTTACTAAATCTACTTTGGAGTATATTAATTGCCTCATCTCTTAATGATTCCTTAATTAATGATTCCTTAGCTTGTTCATCAATTTCAGTTTTTATTTTTGTTTTAATTTGTTCCAGCATTACTTGAATTTCAAGTTCGCCAAGTATTAATTCATATTCATTGTCATTTATATGTCCATCTACTAAAGCTTTAGAAATTACTTATTGTATTTAGTTTTGAATCAGCAAGTATCCTAATCTTTTCATGCTTTTCTACTTTTAAGTTTAATTTTTTATCAATTTGTCCACCTATTATTAATAACACACCTGCTCCTAATGCTATACCCTAACACACAATAACTACTGGTGCTGCAACTGTTGTTAAAAAACCAATTCCAATAGTTTCAAGTGCCATAGTACTTTCTTGTAATACATTATCAATTGCTGAATTATTTTCTCTATGATACTTTTTACTTTACATAGTTCTCTTTTCTCTCTCACGCTTTCTTTTTAAATCTCATTAGTTTTTTGTAGACGATATACGTGAGCTTGGTTTTCAACAGGTGACTGATTTTCTCTCTCACGCTTTCTTTTTAAATCTCATTAGTTTTTTGTAGACGATATACGTGAGCTTGGTTTTCAACAGGTGACTGATTTTCTCTCTCACGCTTTCTTTTTAAATCTCATTAGTTTTTTGTAGACGATATACGTGAGCTTGGTTTTCAACAGGTGACTGATTTTCTCTCTCACGCTTTCTTTTTAAATCTCATTAGTTTTTTGTAGACGATATACGTGAGCTTGGTTTTCAACAGGTGACTGATTTTCTCTCTCACGCTCTCTTTTTAAATCTCATTAGTTTTTTGTAGACGATATACGTGAGCTTGGTTTTCAACAGGTGACTGATTTTCTCTCTCACGCTTTCTTTTTAAATCTCATTAGTTTTTTGTAGACGATATACGTGAGCTTGGTTTTCAACAGGTGACTGATTTTCTCTCTCACGCTCTCTTTTTAAATCTCATTAGTTTTTTGTAGACGATATACGTGAGCTTGGTTTTCAACAGGTGACTGATTTTCTCTCTCACGCTCTCTTTTTAAATCTCATTAGTTTTTTGTAGACGATATACGTGAGCTTGGTTTTCAACAGGTGACTGATTTTCTCTCTCACGCTCTCTTTTTAAATCTCATTAGTTTTTTGTAGACGATATACGTGAGCTTGGTTTTCAACAGGTGACTGATTTTCTCTCTCACGCTTTCTTTTTAAATCTCATTAGTTTTTTGTAGACGATATACGTGAGCTTGGTTTTCAACAGGTGACTAATTTTCTCTCTCACGCTTTCTTTTTAAATCTCATTAGTTTTTTGTAGACGATATACGTGAGCTTGGTTTTCAACAGGTGACTGATTTTCTCTCTCACGCTCTCTTTTTAAATCTCATTAGTTTTTTGTAGACGATATACGTGAGCTTGGTTTTCAACAGGTGACTGATTTTCTCTCTCACGCTTTCTTTTTAAATCTCATTAGTTTTTTGTAGACGATATACGTGAGCTTGGTTTTCAACAGGTGACTGATTTTCTCTCTCACGCTCTCTTTTTAAATCTCATTAGTTTTTTGTAGACGATATACGTGAGCTTGGTTTTCAACAGGTGACTGATTTTCTCTCTCACGCTTTCTTTTTAAATCTCATTAGTTTTTTGTAGACGATATACGTGAGCTTGGTTTTCAACAGGTGACTGATTTTCTCTCTCACGCTTTCTTTTTAAATCTCATTAGTTTTTTGTAGACGATATACGTGAGCTTGGTTTTCAACAGGTGACTGATTTTCTCTCTCACGCTCTATTTCTTTTTAAATCTCATTAGTTTTTTGTAGACGATATACGTGAGCTTGGTTTTCAACAGGTGACTGATTTTCTCTCTCACGCTTTCTTTTTAAATCTCATTAGTTTTTTGTAGACGATATACGTGAGCTTGGTTTTCAACAGGTGACTGATTTTCTCTCTCACGCTTTCTTTTTAAATCTCATTAGTTTTTTGTAGACGATATACGTGAGCTTGGTTTTCAACAGGTGACTGATTTTCTCTCTCACGCTTTCTTTTTAAATCTCATTAGTTTTTTGTAGACGATATACGTGAGCTTGGTTTTCAACAGGTGACTGATTTTCATCAGGTGCATTGGAAGAGTTGGGTATATTTTATTATATTCCATTTTTAATGAGGGAAAAAAAATATTTACAATAAATTAACAAAACATAAACTTTCTCCTTTTTTAATTAATACATCAAAAACAGAATTATTAACAGCATTTACTACAATATCAGCAACAGACTCTGATATTACAGAATTTTGTAAACTTAACATTTTTAATTTAAGTTCTTGTTTTAGTGAAACTAATGTAACACTTTTATTAATTGATACACAAAACTTTAAAAGAATATTTCGGTGTGATAAAGATTTTATTGTAATGTCATGTTGTGCAAATATCTCATACCTACTCTCATTTATTAATAATGAGCGGTGTTCTAAATCTTTGTGTGGCTTCAAAAGTATTTGAGGAAGTTCAACTCTTTTATATTTGTTTATAAATTTATGCATTGGTGGATTATTTCTTGACATTTTATAAAAGGGAAAAAACGATTTTCAAAAAAATCAGAGAATCATATTTCAAAATGGAATATTAGCAAATGGTGAATTTGGTCCTAATAATAAACCAGAACCTGCTGATGTATATCCATTCCCACTATGTAAGTACATTCCATCACCTAAAGGACTATTTTTACTCCATGGTCTCAAATATAAACCAGATCCTGCAGCTGTCATTTTAACTCCTTGTCTATTCTTTTTTAAGTACACTATACCCCTTCCCGAAATTTTATCAATCATAGCTGCTGAACCTGCTCCTATTAATAGACCTATTGCAAGCGCCGGTTCAATGCTTGATAATAAAAATCTTCCAGCTGTACCAAGTAAAGGTAAAAGTGCGCCAATAAATCCTCTCTCTATTTGAGAATTGTGAACTAGTTGTGTTTTACTTAAATTAATTATTACACCAGTACCTTTTTTTATATGCTCTTGTAGTTCTATTTAGTTGCGCATTTGTTACAGCTAACACATGTTCGTCATTAAGATCTGAATGTGATAATTTAATACTAGCTCCAGAACCATTTTCAATTGCTTTTTTAAGTTTTTCTAATTGCCCCTGCGAAACATTTACTTTAGTATTAGTATATTTACTTATTTTATATTATAAAAATTTTTTTTTCTCTTATATGAAATCTAATAAACAATTCTTCTCCTCGTAAATTCAAAGGATTTCCAAGCAATTTATTTTCCATTTTTGAAATTGTTTTTAGTGTTACTGGGAAGTAAATTAAGTTTAACGGCTCTTGAAAAATTTTAAATCTAGGACCTACAGTGGGAAAAATGAACATATAACGTTTTTTTTTCCTCCATTTATATATGATGATTCTATTATATCACTTGCAACACGTATACTCCACTGTTAAAACCAAAAACAGTTCTAACAGAATTTAAATTTGTAAAATCAACTTTATAACCAGTTAAAATATTTAAAATTGATCTTAATGTATTATTATTTCTTTTAAGTTTAATACCTGCAGCTCCAGCACTTATATGGTCGTTTTTTGACATAATCATTTAAACATATCCATTTAAATCAGTAATCTCATAACATCCTTCTTGAATATTTATATCATGCTAAGTTGCTCCGTTGTCTGTGCTATATCTAAAACTGTTGTTTGAAGAATCATTATTAGGAAAACTGCAATATGTCTCTAAACTAACTAGAGCCATTTCATATTCTTTATGTTGTATAAGTTGAATAATAGGAACAAACTTAGTTTTTATGTTAATGCTATTTCCACTTGATAATATATATAGAAAGAAATTTTGTTTTTATATATATACAAGATAATATTTCAAAATTCACAAGTTGGTATATAAAAATTATACAATCCACTTCTATATTTTCCATAATTTCTTTTAGAAGATAGATCTATGATAACAAATCGATGAGGTTCTGACCAGGCATCTTTACAAAACCTTATAATCTCGTCTTTTGTTATACCATTTGAAACATGATCTTTATAAACATGGTTTAATATAAACATGATTTAAATTTTTTGAATCTTGTGGAAATAAGCAAACAAATTTTGTATTTTCTCTTATAGTTTGTCTAGGTAACAAAATAATTTTGTGCAAGATAGAAACAATCTACATTACTATGCCTTCCTCTTATATAATATTTTTCACACTTATTTTGCTTTGTTAATTGTAAATCATCAAATATCATCAAATTATTCTTATGAATATCAAGATCTTTAGGATCTGGTACATCCTCAGCTGTTTCAAAAAACTTGAAACAGCTGAAAAAACTCCATATCTGTTTTCTCATTTAATATTTTTGAAATGTCTTCAATTATAAACTCAGGGTTCGCATTTAATTTTTCTATTTTGTCTTGTAACTTAAATAGTTCAAGAATAACTTCTTTTTGTAATTTTCTTTCAAAAGATCTTTTTAATATTTTGAATTCTTATTGAAAAAGAGATTTTCCAAAACTTGTAAACTAGTCTAAACAACCAGGTCTTAAAAGTAAATTCAATAATAAAGTAGTTTTTCCGCAACCCGACTTTCCAACAATAATTCCTCTTATACTCTTAGGTGACAACTTATTATTATTTCTCTTATTTTTATTTACATTCCATGATAGATCTTTTTTTTATTTACTCTATACAAAAAACGTACCGTGTTAAATGCAAAAACAAAGCAAATACACTAAACCCGCGAAGCGTCTGGAGTAAAAACAAAAGAAATATGCTAAGTGGAACTTGCGCTATTAGTGGAAAAACAAAAATTAAATTCGTATCAGCAAAAACAGGAGGTGATTTAGTTAGTTCAATTAATTCAGCAACAAGTAAAATAAAACTACCATGGTCAAAGTTCTCAGGGGAAATGCATTTATCTGGTATGAATTTTGCAGGTCTTGGTACTAATTTAGATGAACGATTAACTTCTACTGACACATATAAAGAATGGAGTAAATCTGTAGATAGAGTTGATAATCCAGCTTACCATCATAATCTTGCTTATAAATACTTTACAGATACAGCAAAAAGAAATGAAACTGATAAAATTATGCTCGAAGAAATGGATGCTATAAGAAATCCAACAATACGCGAAAGATTTGAACGAGGAATTATAAAACCTAGTATATCAACTAAAGCAAAGTTAGGGTTGGGTGTTGAAAAAAACTACCAACGATCTGTAAAAAAGACGAGGATAAAGTATTAAAATGTACTGATAAACTTGCAAATGAACTTCATAGACCAGTTGTAAAACATCGATTCCATTTAAAATCTATTTTAAATGGAATCGATGAAATAAGGGCTGTTGATTTAGTCGACATGCAATCTTTTGCCAAATTCAATGACAGTATAAAATACTTATTAATGGTGATAAATGTTTTTTCAAAGTACGGATGGATTGTTCCATTGAAGAGTAAAACTAAAGTTGATGTTGCTGATGCACTAAATAAAATCTTTAAAGAAAGAAGGTGTCATAAAATATGGGTTGATGAAGGCTTAGAATTTTATAGTAGGCATGTTAAAGCGCTGGGTGTTTAGTTAAATTTAACTGAAAATGAAGAAAAAATTTGTGTAGTTGAACGTTGGAATAGAACAATGAAAGAGAAAATGTTTAAGTACTTTTCAGCTAATTCTACTAGTAAATATATCGGCGTTTTAGATGAAATGGGAAATAAATACAACAACACAAGACATTCTTCAATTAAAATGACACCAGTTGCAGCTGACGATAATGGTGAAGAAATACAAGGTACTTTTTATGAACAAGTACTGCAAAAAACTAAGCAAAAAATGTTTAGGATTGAAAAAGTTATTCGTAAACTCAAAAAAAAACCCCTAGTAAAGTAGTATGGGTACCCTGATACGTTTAATTCATGGGTTGACAATAAAGAATTGATAAATCTGTAAAAAATAATGGAAGGAGATTAGTGGTTACATTAAACTCTGGGGATGAACAAATTGGACAATCTGGAAGTTTTTATGCTTTAAAAGGACAATTTTACTATAATTTTTAACTAAAAAAAAATTGATTTAAAATAACAAAATTTTTACAAAGATTTTTTTGGCTCAGAATTTATAGTTATGATGTAACTATAATATATTAATATGTTATAGTTGTTATACTACCATTATATTATTTTCATATTTTTTTTATTTTGGCTCAGAAATTATGGTTGTGGTGTTACTGTAATTTGTATATAGATTTTGGTTATGATGAAGCTTATTTTATTTTTATATATTTTTTATTTTGGCTCAGAAATTATGGTTAGGATCATAGCTTAAATATGATATGAAATTATGGATGAAATTATGGTTGAAATAAATTTTTGGCCCAGAATTGGCCTTTTCCTACTACTCGCGTATAAACACGCGTATAAATTGGAAAACAATTAATATACTTATTTTTAAATTTATTATTTTTCTTTCCATATAAAAAATAAACTTAATTAAAATTAACTAAATTAATTGACTTATTGCAAAACTAATTATTGAATATTATACTGTCATCAAGCAAGAGCATGTAAGCAAAATTTGAAGAAAATCTATCATCAGGAAGTGACTCAAAAATTGATTGCAAGATTTGATTCTCACAGGCAAACAGAGACGAGGAGTTGCTGCCCTCATATTTCATTTTTATATAATTTTTTACATTTTCAACAATATTTGAAAAATAAAATATTGCCATTTTTGGAGTAAAATTGATATACTGAGCTCAAAAATCACAATAGGAAAAAAATTTATATCAGTTTTAGAGTACTAGGGGTCTCTAGATTACATTTACAAAAAGAAATTACTCCAATATAAAAGTCAGTTTTGATGGATTTTGCTCTGTCCACTGTGCAGTGAGGACAAAAGATTTTATCATCTTCAGATTAAGAGTAAAAGACAGCTCGGGTATACTGGGATGGCTGCTAGTACAAAAACTATTCATCCAAAAGAGGAAAAATGTCATTGAAACCTATTACTTGAAGCAACAATAGTAGCGACAATTTCCAATTTTGATTACAAGAACTACAGCGAAACCTAAACTGCAACTAAATTAGTAACTTCTTCAAAGTTATCGACCAGCAAAGCAGCTCATTTGTCGACAGTTATCTTAAGATAGGATTGACATTCAAACACCTTCTGTTCACACAGTCTGTTATATTCAGATCAACTATTAAAAAAGCTGTTAATACTAAAAAAGAAATAAAGAAAATACTTCGTTTAGAAAGCACTTTGGAAACTGCACTTTGACAGCAAACGTCTCGAGAAAAAAACCCGGCTAATATTACTCGGAAACTGTCTAACTTCCTAATAATCCGGTTAAGTGGAGCTGTACCGGCTAATCCCGTTAAGTTTTTACCTAATCCGGCTAAACTTATTAAGTTCCAAATAATCTGATGATTATTGAGAACTCATTGTAAGTACTTAATAAGTACTTGTCAGGATCAAGCGAAATGTTTAGTAAATAGTTGGTAAGTTTTCAAAAATGATGCAAATATAAAATCTCTGATTTTATTATGAGTTATCTTGTTTTTATCACACGGAAGACATGTCAGCTAAATCTAAAACAGCATTTTTGGATACAATATTTTTACTAATTAATATTTTTTATTCTATAGTGGGAACTTTTTTTCCTTGGTGACAATTGCATGGTTAACAGATTAAATGATGATTATTTGCAAATGTGTTTATATGGCTTTTAATATTAATTTTGAAGGTTATAACTCATTTTTTGTTCAGACTTTAAAAGAGTAAACTTTTCGACCTTTATTAATACAGGTTAAAAGGTTTTTTAGCTTTTCAGTGAATCTTAAAGTTCACTCTTTTATAGAACATATAGAAATACATTTTACAGGTAAATATATTGTTGTTTTCATTGTTATCTGTTCTTAGAACAAACTAAAAGATTATTGAAGTTTTATTCTAAATTAAGTAATAAGATAATTTATATTTAGTTTGCATTAGAATTTTTGTGATAGGTTTCATATTGTATGTATGTATGTATGTATGTATGTATGTATGTATGTATGTATGTATGTATGTATGTATGTATGTATGTATGTATGTATGTATGTGTGTATGTATGTATGTATGTATGTATGTGTGTATGTATGTATGTGTGTATGTATGTATGTATGTGTTTCATGTTTAGCTTAATTTCAAAATATGTACAGTCAATCAGCACCGGGTAACTATTTTCTGTTTCATTTACATATAATGTAATTAAGCATATTTACTCATTGATCATGTTGAATTTGAATATGGACCTTATAATGTTATGATTGTCTGAGCTTGACTTATAAGTCATTTATATATATATATATATATATATATATATATATATATATATATATATATATATATATATATATATATATATATATCGTGATTTTATATTAGAACATTTAACGCATGTGCAATCCCAACATTCTATATTATTCGAAAAAAAGGTTGTATTTATATATTTATTTATTAAATATTACATATGTTTATTTTTATTAATATTATATTAATTTATTTTAATTTAATGGAATTTAATTTAATTTTAAATGGATAAAAAACCCGTTAAATGTGTGTAGATTTACTTACCGGGTTTTGCATCCATTTAAAACAAATATGATATTCATTTATAGATATTTTATAGCCATAGAAAAATATTAATGAAAAGCTTTTCACTATTATAGAATTATGGTAAGTTGAATAAATTTTTTATTGTTAAATAAAATAGGTTGTCGACTTACATTAATATTTTTGTAAATTTCATTATAATTACAGTTATGGTCGAAAAGATGCAGATAGATGGAATAATATGGGTGGAATTTTTCTATTTGCACGGTCAAAATTACTAAATAATTTTTAAATATTCTAGAAATACAAGTTAACACTTCTTTATTTGTTATTTTTAGAATTGTTTTATAAACCAGCGTCTTTGTTGCTTAGGCGACAAGTTAAATTAGTTACACTATGATGTACTACTATATTAGTAAAATTAGGAAGGGGTATTTTATTTTTTTAGTTATCTGTGCTTAAATAAAAATTTAAAAATAATTATTTTTAAATATTTCTTGAAAAAAAAACCTACTAATTTAACTATGTATTCTTCAAAACACAAATAATTTAATTAAAAACCAAATAAAAATTAAAGTTCTACTATTACCTAACACCCAGTTTCTGAGTGTTATACTAAAAATTCCTACTAAGTTCTCATCAAAACCGGTTAATCAACCGGCTAACCGGCCAAGTGCCGAGTAAAAAGTTTATAACAAAGTTCTGACTAAAACTTGCCAATACGGCTAATGGCCAAATAAAAACCTAAGTATTACTACTAAGTTCCATGCGAGTACTCGTCAGGAACTTAGTATTACCAAAACGACTTACTAAGTACCTAATAGGATAAGACTTTTTTTTTTCTCGGGCAGTTCAGACGCCTCCTATAATATTAATGTCGTTTATTAGCTAAAGCCGATGCACAGTGACTCAGGACGATAAAAAAACGGCAAAAATTAAATAAAATTTGACATAAATTGTAAATAAATAATGTTATTTATCAAAATAATAACTTTTGGGTCAAAGATTTCAAATTTGTCGATAAATTTCAACGCTTATAATGCGCGTATGCGCGTGTTAAAGGATATTTTTGATATTTTCTGAATCTCTTTTTTTTTAAGTCTACAGATAATTTTTCCTCAATTATTTTTGGCTTATACTTTTTAATTTCAATTTTATAACTCAAATGAAAAACAAATTCCAAGCAGCTTATCCAGCAATACAAAGCTGAAATTCCTAGCCCCTAGGTTGACTCATTCTCAGTTTTTGCTTTTAATAAATCAATATTGTTCATTTTGTTGGGTTTAGCATTGCACACATTGCAGGATTGAGTGGATTTTGTCTCTGTAAATGCGTTAACTACTTTATTATCAAACATTGTAAGATCAACTCTATAGCTAATATTAAAGGTCACCTTTCTTCCTGCAATATCAAAAACTTTTCAAAACGTCTTTAAGTTATTTATTTAACTTTTTAGATTTGATTCTTCTTCTCTGGATAAAATTGGACTCTCTTTTTTATATTGTAGATGAAGAGGTCTACAAAAGTGACAATTTGAAGGATTTCCATTTTTCCAAATTTTGCCATTTCTACTTTGAGAAATAGAGGCACAAAAGCTGTACTAAAAAGATTTTCTTCACTTTTAAGTTCTATACTTGTGTTGCTTGTC
This sequence comes from Hydra vulgaris, assembly GCF_038396675.1. Classification (NCBI taxonomy): domain Eukaryota; kingdom Metazoa; phylum Cnidaria; class Hydrozoa; order Anthoathecata; family Hydridae; genus Hydra; species Hydra vulgaris. Next base: position 69,568,289 of record NC_088922.1, on the reverse strand, counting down.
TCGTATTTCTGTTTATGAATACTTTGGCTCGATGCTCTATCAAAACCAATCTTTCCATATAAAACTCTAAATATTTCGTTACCTTGACCACAATTAGGCATATCAATCATTTCAGTTATTTTACTCACAGTGTGATCTAACATGCTTTGAAGAGTATTTACACTGAGAATATACACTTTGCAGAAATTTCAGAAAAGTGTATATTCTCAGGATAGCATTTCAATTTTTCCTCAAAAATATCGTGCAAGGTAGGATAAATTGTACATTGTGTACAAGAGCTGAGTTTTTGATCATCTGATATTGTTTATCGCTGAGATTAGTGTTCATTTTTAACGCAAGAGCTTCCTCTACACTCATATTAATGGGAAAGGTTTTATCCAAAGTTTCATCAACTTTTTTATCTCTAAAACATTAGAAATATTGTTTTTTAAAATAGAAGCTTTTTTTTTCTCCAGCAGCATTTGCACTTTTTGCAGAAGCTAAAAATAGAGTTTCATGATGTTCAGTGACTAGCTCTTTTCTTTTTTTTTCTTTTGCTTCGCTCTCCTAGAACACTCCATTGTTTATGGGGCCTTCCAGAACCAAAATGGTCATTTTTATTGTTCATAAGATTTTTTTGAAGCCAACGATTTTCTTTTTGTATAAATGTATCATAATTTTGTCCACATGGTTTTAGTTTTTCTTTACCTTTGAAATAAATATAACTAAAGCAACCTTTATTTTATTTAAGTTTTCTTTGCAAATTTCTTCAGTATTTTTTATTTCATTAAGTAAATCCTTCCATAATCTTAATTTATCCACTCCTAATTCGCGTATATTTGGGATAAGATCTAATCTTTTCATTGTTATTGTTTTTAAGAACCATCAATATAATAAAGCTAATATATCAGAAACATTTTAAATTACATTATATTTTTACTTAACACTGTTTAAAATTTTATTTTGTTATGGCTTTAACAATTGTCACATTGTTACATCTTGTAAAAACACTATATTACTAAATTAACTTTATATTACAGGAAATAATAAAGTCGTTCAGTTAAGCTTTTTCAAACATGTTGTACTTATCGAATAATAAATCGTTCTTTAAAATTGTCAATAAATATTTTAACAAACTTTTAAATAGTATATAATGACAAAAGCACGTTTTTTAAAACTATATTTAATATTTATGATTTAAAAACTATATTAGAGCAAGTAATGCAAGTAAAAAAAGTAACACAAGTAAAAAATTTAAGTTTCCCGCCATTTTCATATGTTTGATTATAACAAAATACTTTCAAAAATGGCGGAAAACAAGGTTTTTAAGTGTTTGACAACACTTGTATTTCTTTAATAACTTCCAATACCACAGGAGACCGCAGTAATCCCTTTATATTTTAAAAATAGAAATGTTAATTAACTAGAAAAAAATATATATAATTTTGGAACTCGGTGGAGCATTTTTTTAGCTGATATATAAACCAAAAAAATGCAATTATTTGCTGCCTTTTTTTTCAAAAAGTCTTTAAACTTGAACAAATAAATCAGACTATTTTTTTCTTTTTAGTAAATTTGAAATATATAAGGTCAAAAGATTATCTTCAAAATAAATATACACTTTTATTTAAATTATAAGTACTTTATTTTAGTTAAATAAAAATCTCACATTTTTCAGATTTCTTTGAAAATAATAACAAATTTTTTCACTTCTTTTTACTATAAAATACAAAATAAAAGTTTTATCAAAAAATAATTTATTTTTTTGAAATAAAAAATTATTGCAATTTAATATAATTTAAAAAAGGGCACTTAATTTATAAAAAAGTAATGAGGGGTTTATTACCATTTTTTTGTTGTTTTGAGTCACTGTGCGATGTTTGGCTAGAACCTCAAACCTCTTGGTTCTGAGCTAGAACTCTAACAATTGCGCCACAGCTGCGATATTTTTTGATTGACAGTTCTAATTCCAAAATTTGAATTATAAGTTAACCGTTTAATTATAAGTTAATCGTTTAACTGTAAGAAACCAAAAACCAGTTTTTGAAGATTTCCGGTTTACTCCAAGCACTACCGGAAGCATATAAATAATTCATCTTAAGAGTGGATCACAAATTTGTAACTTGCCTAATGTTTTTACAACCAATGATTACTTTTTGTATAGTCAAACAAATATAACAAATGAACAACTTTTTTGTAACTGTTGTGTCGAATTTAACTTAAAATATTCGAAGCATAACTAATAGAATAAATAATTATATTTTTTCTGTTAACTCTGCATTAAACAACTTTAAAATTTTTTAAAAAGAATTTTAATATTGTTTATAAAATGTTATGAATTTAATAAAACCTGTGAAAGTACAAATGGTGATTATACTTAATTTATATGCATATACTCTTTCAGGTCTTTAACTGTTCAAAAAAATATAACACACACACACACACATATACACACACACATATACACACACACATATACACACACATACACATGCACATATTCATATATATATACACACACATACACATACACATATATATGTATGTGTGTGTGCGCGTGTGTGTGTGTGTGTGTGTGTGTGTGTGTGTGTGTGTGTGTGTGTGTGTGTGTGTACGTGTGTGTGTGTGTGTGTGTGTGTGTGTGTGTGTGTGTGTGTGTGTGTGTGTGTGTGTGTGTGTACGTGTGTGTGTGTGTGTGTGTGTGTGTGTGTGTGTGTGTGTGTGTGTGCGTGTGTGCACTATCTGATTTCTCAAAGATTATTAGAAGATTCTTTACAATTAAGTTTACAAATATCCTTTTGCAAACGAAATTTTAAGTAGAACTCAGTACGAGTTTACTATATAATTTTAATAAAAGGCTATTGTAAACAGTTTATCCAAATCAACATTTCCTCATTTTTAGTTCTCTTAGATCCAAGTAGTGGAGTCGTAACGGATTTTAGCCAGACTTTTTATTTTTTAACATGTCTATTTTTTCTCATTTATACCGAGAATTTTTTTATAGCCACTAAACTAATGACAGTAACGAGTGCTAATGATACCAATCTTCTATTTTTATAAATAACATCAGTACTCTTTTTATGACCTAAAAAGAGTACTGATGTATGTCAACTATTGAATTGTCTAAAAACAGTATTTATGAAAATATTCTTTCTATCACCTAAATTACAGGTAAAGAAAAAAAAAAGAGTATAAAAGTAATATAATTAGTCTGAAGTTTAAGTTCTTCTCGAAATACTTTCCTCAACTTTTTTGACTATCATTCTTTGTTCTCTAATATTCCAGAATTTAAAGGACTGGTTTAAAATCTATGCTTATAAAACTTACTTCATTGTTTTTTAATGAGTATATAAACGTAATTTGACTTTGACTTAATTACAACTTGCATTTTGCGTTAACAAAGTTTAAAAATGCAAAATGTGTTCAATGATAGAGCTTTTTTGAATGCATTCAACGTTTTCTAGTTTATACCTATTTGATTTATTTTTAATGCTAAAAAAAGCGCTTTTTAAGGCATTATAAAAATTTATTAATCACTAAATAAACTGTATAAATAAAACTAAAGCAATAAATATTGTGTTATTTATTAAGGTGTAAAGAAAAAAATATTGTGTTATTTATTAAGGTTTAAAGAAAATCTAAGGTTATAAAATAAATATTGTGTTATTTATTAAGGTTTAAAGAAAATCTAAGGTTATAAAATAAATATTGTGTTATTTATTAAGGTTTAAAGAAAATCTAAGGTTATAAAATAAATATTGTGTTATTTATTAAGGTTTAAAGAAAATCTAAGGTTATAAAATAAATATTGTGTTATTTATTAAGGTTTAAAGAAAATCTAAGGTTATAAAATAAATATTGTGTTATTTATTAAGGTTTAAAGAAAATCTAAGGTTATAAAATAAATATTGTGTTATTTATTAAGGTTTAAAGAAAATCTAAGGTTAAAAAAACTTCTACTTTATTCATTATAATACGTCATTAAAAGACAAAAAATAAATAATCGAAAAAATAAATAATCGACAATTTTTTAGTGTTTTATTATTAGTGCATAACTTTTAAATATTAAAAAAAAAATTTGAATTCCAAACTTCATTTCACACACGTATGTAGCAAGCTAAAAAATGTGTTTTTTTGTGTGACAGAAACAATTGTGCAAATCGGAAATAATTTTTATCACCTAAGAGGTTTTAATCTTTGAAAAATATGTTTAAAAAGTCATCAACTCATTTGCTTTGATATCTTTTATTATTCTTTATAGTTTTTAATGATTTACAAGAAACTTTTTCAAGTTTTAATATTTTTATTATCTTACTATTGATAGACCAATAAATTTTTTAACATGACAATGGACTAAACAATATGGCGGATGTTATGACATATATCATAAACAAATAATAAAATATTTCAAAAGAATTGCTTCCTAAGGTAAACAACAATATGTTAAGCAATTTAGGAATAATGTTAAAAAGTAAATTCAATTTTAAGATAAGAATGATAAATTTACTATTGTTAGTAATAGTTTTGGGTTTTTCGCTTTGTGAGAACCCTGGAATCCAATTGAAGCTGACGGAAAATGGCATAAAATATGGTGAGTGGATTAAATATTTTTGAAGAAATGCAGTTAATTTATATTAATAATAAATACGATAAGTGAACATATATTTATTATAAAGCAGGATAAGTGAATAAATATTTATGATAAAAAATAGTAAGTATATTTAAATTTAGAAAGAAATAATGTTAATGAAAGTTACGATGAAATATTTAGAATAAAACATTGTAGGCAATATTTATAATTGTTAATGAATATTTCGATAATATATATTTTTAAATCTAACATTTCTTTTAGCTGTTAAAGAAGGTCTTCCCTATTTGCGAGATGATTTACTCTCAGAGATGATAAACTACAATGGAGAAAGTGGAAACTTGGAATTCAAGCTACAAAAGTAATTTCAACCTTACGCGTAAGAGGAGAGAACGGGGTCTTATTCGCTTACCTGGTTAGCTCTGACCAGTTAAATGACATTGGTTAAAAAGAAAGTGTGAACTTCCTCGTTAAATGCTTTTTACGTGGTACTCTGTGATAAGACACCTAACGGTCTTATTACGGAGCACAACGTAAAATTATCACAAAAAATATCTTGAAGCGCTTTAATAACTAAAAAAATAAAAAGAAAGTAATTCAGCCCGTGTTAACTTCACACCTTGCAAAATTATTACATCCTTGTACCTACGAGGGTAAGTAGCAGGGTGTGAGTAAAGTGGAGGTGAAAACGGGTAACAGTGATTCATTATTTTGTGAGTAAAACTGAAAATTAGCGATTGTTTATAAAAATTTTGTTATATGTGAGAAAAATCTAGCTGTTAAAGATGGTAAAACTAAGCTAGGCGGGTCATACTTTTAATTTACGCTAAGGGAAAGCCGTACTTACGTAAGGTCTAACCGTACTTACGCCAAGTGCGACCGCTTTTTTATTTTTATATTTAATAAAATGCATTTAAATCTTAGTAAAAGTTTAAAAACAAAATTTTTTTTATTTATTAGTCTGCATATGTCAAAGATAGATTTTGGAGAAGTATTTTTAACGCCGATATCAGGAAGAGGGATCAAGTGTACTGTTAATATTGACATAATTGAAGCTGTTGGTACATTTTTTTACAATTACAAGACGATTTTTGGAATTAATATTCATGATACAATTGGGTTTAATGTAAACATCTCAAATGTTGAGTCGGCATTAAGTGCAGAAATTGGTAAGCTTTTTTGAACTTTTTTGAAAGTTTAACTAACTGAAATAGATTTACAAAAAAACAAACGTTAAAAGCAATAAAGCTACCCTTTTTCACCACTTTTTTTCATTTTACTTAAAGTTAATAATTTAACAAATTATTTCATTAATTTTATCCCCCAAAAAAATAATTTTTTATTTATTTATACAAAACATCGGATAAAGAGCTGCACGTTAGTTATCTGTTTATCCGGTGTAAATTCCGTTTATCCAGTGTACTTTTGTTGAAAAATGCTATAGATTGAATTAGTATAGAAAACTCTAAACTTATTTAAAATGTTATTTTCACGTCAACCTGAACTTAAAGCATGGTTTAACTTTAATGGAAAAGACGATTAAACGATTGCCTTTTTTTATTAAGTTGCCGAATAATCGTGACATCACTTGTTTTTTGCTCTTCATAATTCGGTTTATCCCACGAAGGAGATCTTTTCACTGTGTTATCTCAAGATATTAAATTTTTTCTTGATGTTTGAATTTTCTTCTGCTTCCATAATATTTAATATTTTCTTCCATAATATTTATATAGAGATTCCGTTTTTAGATTTATATTAAATCTGTCAAAATGTTTTTTTAAGTATTATACATGTTTTTTGTTATATTAAAGTATAATTTTAAAAGTTACAATACGCAACTATATAACATTTTATTACATTAGATAGAAATTTAATAAGTTAGATATTTTAATACATTAGATATAACTAAAAAATTTGTTAAACAAATTTTAGGTTCAAATAAAGATGGCCGCCCATCAATTAATTTTTTTGACTGCTCTTTAAAAATCAACAGTCTAACCGTACAAATGAATGGAAAAGACAAATGGCTTTATGATTTAATAAATCCTCTTGTTGAGTCGACACTCAAGATTGTATTTTCTCAACTTGTAAGTTGTTTTTTTTAAACACCTTTAACGCATTATTCAACTTGTTTCAATCTACGTAGTCTAGCCAATGATATATTATATACACAAGATGTCTAACTTAGATCCAAAAATTGAAGCTAAAATTAGAAATAGGCAAAATATTATTTAGCTAATGTTCTAGAATCCATTAGAAATGGCTTCCAGAACATTAACTATATAATGTTTTGCCCCTTTTACAAATGGCAGACTAAATTTGTAAACAAAGAGGCTTCACTTTTCTTCCAATTAAATCCCGTGAGCTAGACGTCTAGTATATATATATTAGGGTGGCTTTTTTTATATGTAATTTTTTTTTTTTACTTTAAATAGCATAACCTCTTATTTGGTGAGGTTTTATAAAAAAAAAAATTGGTAAAATTTTTTTGCAAACTGATTTTGGGAAGTGGTCCTCCAAACCCAATTTTGGAACCCTAAGTTGACCAAACCTAATCTTGAAATTCTATTTTTATTTCATACAAAATCCAGCTATAATTGTTTAAAATTACAGCTGAAAATAAATAATATAAAGTATTGTAATGTTACAACATAGATAGTTCACAGAGGAGGGAAAATACGGGCGAATTTAAATTCACCCTCTTCTCATTATTTACCAAATTTTTTTCTAAATACATATTTTAATTACATTAATGGAAAATATATTACTTGCAATAACTTGTTGTAAATTTTTCTAAATTAAAGCTCAGAAATTAGTTTTTAATAAATTTAATAATATGGCGTCTTTAATTATTATTATTTTTTAATTTTGTTATTTAAGTGCCCCAAGAAGACCTAATGGTCCTGCCACAGAGCACCGCGGAAGTGCATTTAAATAAAAAGTTCACGCCTCCTCCCTTACGTGATGCGAAAATATGTCCAGAGTTCGTTTCGAACCTCAATCTACTGCTTCTAAAGCAAGCGCTCTAACCACTGCGCCACGGCCGCTTTATAGGGGGTGGGTACGAGGGGAAGGCGGTTTGTATTATTTAAGATTTTTTACTTTTTTTTTAATTATTGACTTTAAGCATTTTATATTTATTAAGCTTATTTTTATTATAGTAAAAAAGTATAAAAGTATAACTTTAAAAAAAGGCTTCAGACTAATTGCTTGTAAAGCAACACGCTCAACAACGAATGTTTAACTTGTAGGGCATATTTTCTCAACAATAGATGGGCCAAGTAATGAGAGATGGACCGAGTTTATGTCTAATAAGTGGTGTTGTTCTACGTTGATTTTTTATTAAATAATAGTCAAAAAGTCAACAATTTCAATATCCTGCAACACAGTTTCAGATGAGGTTATGATTTTATGGTTTAAGACTAATATTCCTACTATAGCAAAGTCTTATGTAGCAGCTAAATTAAAAACTATAAAGCAGCAGAATGTTAAAGTGTCTAAGCATAAAAATAAAAAATCTGCTCTTCAACATAACTATGAAGAAAAATTCACGGCCAGGATGAATACACCTTTTGATATTTCCCATTGTGAATGGTATTGTCGCATCAAGATAAATGAAGATAAAAAATTCCTGATAAGTCAACAAGGTCCCCAAAAGATGTTGATTACTTCCAAAGACTTAATATGTAAGCAAGCAGTTGTTAAATATAGAAAAGATAAGCTTGAAGAATAAAGGCGCCAAGAATATCATTTATAAAGTAAAGTTTTATCTACAGAACCCTTAACGGATTTAGATTACACTTTGGATGAAAAGTTTGACTGTGATATGTCAATTCAAATACAAAAAGCCTTCACTTCACCACAACATTTTACTTTTAGCACTAATCAACTATCAATTACGGTATCCAAGCGTTGTACTACTGACAATCAAATCTTTGAATTGTTGGTATTGATGTAAATAAGTTAACATTTTCTCGAACCTCTTTAATGGAAACTTGAACTACATCCGGTATATTTGTTGCAATAGCAGTAAGAAAAAATTTTCATCCCTTGGTTCCACTAGTTGCTCACTTTGATGGCAAAATATTGCACTATTTTGATGGAACCAGACGTGAATGTCTGCCAAATGTTGTATCTAGCCTGGACATTAACAAATTATTAGGTATATCTAAGATACCTGATGGAATTGGTGCTTTGACGGGACAGAAGGTAGTTGAACTTATTTATGAGCGGCCTGGCTTTGAGGAGCACCTTGTTGGTCTTTATTTTGACACGACAGCAAGTAATACAGAGGCATTTTGGGCAACAGTTGTTATACAAAAATCAATGCTTGAATGCCTTTCAAAGCTTGAAAAAGAGTGGTTTGTATTTCGAAAATACTATGTGGTAAAAAAATTAAAAGAATACTTGAAGGGCACTCAACCTTGTGATGGTTATAAAGAATTTGGAAGACTAGCACTTCTCTTTCTCTTGCATTTAGAAATTATTTCCGTTTTTTTGTTTAATAAAATGTTGGGTCTCAAAAGAAGCAAAATTTTATAAAAATTTCAAAAATAACAATTATTTTATAAAAAAATTATTATTTAAGATTTTTTTGAAATTTTAATTAAAAAAAATAAACTTTTTTCATTTTTAGTTTAAAAGGTCATTTTTTCTGCAATAAACTATAAAATAACATTTTTTTTTTTTAAATAATTGTTATTTTTGAAATTTTTATAAAATTTTGCTTCTTCTGAGACCCAACATGACATACTTTTGAAAAACTTTTTTTTACATAATATTAGGGACCCATTAAAATTTTAAAGGTCTTGAGGCACCTCAAGATAATTTCCTAGAGCATTGATATTTTTCCAGAGTATTTCTTAAATGAATAGACAACTTTTGCACACCCAGGCTAAACGAATTGTAAAAAAAACTAAAATTCACTCCACCCTAATAAGTAATCATTTCCAAAGAATTCTTTTTATAATAGTGTCAGCAAATTCTACATGTATAAAAATTTACAGTAGTTAAGACATTTGCGACTTCCCGTAATTTAATTTTTGGTATAAATTGAAGTTTTATTAATTTAATCATTCATTTCTGATGAGTCTTTATTGATGAAACACAGTGTTAAATGAAAAAAAATTTGTTAAGTGATTTTCTACTAATTTACAATTGCTCTGTTCTTTTAAGAACATTGAGCACTCTATTTTGTAGAATACATTTTAAAATGGTTTATATATATATTTATATATATATATATATATATATATATATATATATATATATATATATATATATATATATATATATATATATATATATATATATATATATATATATATATATATATTCCTTGATTACGATTTACCAAAAATTGCTCAAATAATTTGAAAAACTGCCAAAAATTTCATTTTATTTAAGCAATATTTGATAACTTATTTTTCAATTTCTTATAACATTTTTAAGTTTGTTAAAACTTGTACAGTGTGCGAATCAGTAAAACGCCATGTTGATTGCTGATTATTTAAATTGCATTATACCGAGTATCGTGGCAAAAGAAATATATTTTAATTAGTTGTTTTTTAAATGATTTTCATTCAATTACCCAACAACAGATATATTATAACTTCAAAAATATTTCTCGTTATCGTTTAAATCGTGCATATCGTGGATGAGTATATGTTGTTCGGTTGTTTGAAATAAAGTTTAATTAAAGAATAACATTAAATTAAAAAATTTGTAGTTTTAGTAAAAAAAAAAAATACAAAATAACTTTTGACATTTTTTTAGTTAAAATAATATTTTGAACTTTTTATTTTACATACTTATCACTTTTATTTAATTTAGTTTTGCAATATAGTGAAGACAAAGGTTGAAGAAAATATAAAGAACAAACTTGCAACTTTTACAGGTGACTCTACTGTACCTTTAAATTAGTTTTATCCATAGGTATTATCCATAAGTAAATAACTAATTTAGCTGTATATTTTGTTTAGAAATAATAAACATTGACAGTTTGGCAAAAATTGACTTGTCGCTTACTCAACCTCCTAATTTTACTGAAAATTATGTACAATTTTTCTTTAAGTATGCACGTTTTCTAAAAATTGTGTTCAATTTTTCTTTTAGGTACGCACATTTTACTGAAAAATGTGTACAATTTTTTTTAAGGTCCGCACGTTATTTATTTAAGAAAACCTTTGACTGAAGTTCAACATTTGACGTTTTGGATTATTGATGTTTTTTTATAAAGCATAGGGGAGAGTGGGGTACTATGATGCACTTTTGATTTTTGCTTTGAAACAACTTTTTTAATACACTCTTCGTTTAGCCGATTGGTTTAATTTAGGTAGTTGCACTAAAAAAGTTAATTTAATCCAATACCAATAAATGTGTAATAAAATGAAAGAGAATGAAAAATGCTTTCCAACAACACCAATTTTATGATGCTGGCATTATTGGTTCAAAAGTTATTGAGATTTTTAGTTTGTCCGAAGTGCCTTGACATCCTATGGACTTTATATAGAGAAATAAAAAAAAAGTGAAGCAATTTTCTTTCAAATGTAAATATTTCAGAAAGTATTATGAATACATTAACAAAAGTATATACTAAAATGATCAGTTTCAAAAGAGGAATTTATTTGTACTAGTTGCAATGAAAAATGAAATGAAATAAAGAAATTATTATCCATAAATTATGCAAATTACAAAAAAACGTTTGATGATTTTTTTTAAATAAATATAATTATTTCATAAGTTTTTAAGATTACATATAGGTAAAAAAAACACATCAAAATGAACAGTTTCAAGAGATGAATTTGAACTTATAAGTAGCAAAAGAACATGAAAAATTTTTTCTTACATAAACAATAACAGTTAACTAAACTTCAAAAAAAAGCTTGCCAAGTATCATGTCAGCAATAATTGACTCAATAAACATGTCAAAATCTTCTGATGAGTCCTCGTTGAAACCCCAGTAAGATGTAACATACGCAGTTCTCTTGTCTTTTTGCCTTTCTGTTAGTATTCGTCCATAAAAAATTTTGTCCTGTCCATTGTCTAGTTCCCATTTATGATTAAACAAATGATTAGTCATACTTTGATTGCTTAACATTTTTTCAAGAAAAGGTTTCTGGTTTGGGGCAACTTTTATAAACATTTCATTACCAACAGAGGGATTATTTAGCAAGACTTTTTTAACGTCTCGTTCCAGTTTCTGCCTGGATGCCTTGTTAGCCTTTTGAGATGCTTCAATCTGTCTTGTTTTAATGCTATCGTCTATCCCTTTACTTTCAAGCACTCCTTTTCGGATCTGTGATCCTCTAGTGATAGAAAATTGTATTAGGTTTCTTTGAATATCTTCTGGTTTGGATTCAATCCACTAAAGAGTGTGATTCAGTTTTGAATCTAGATATCCAATAGTGGCATTGGGGGCTTTTCTAAGTAGACAGTCTGTCATGCCAAGAGCACGTTCTGCATGAATATTGTTGGCAGGTGCTGATAGTGTGTCCTTCAATATTTTATCAGTAGGGTTAGATAGAGGCCCAGATATATAATTGTGCAATTGTCTAAGAATAAAACACTCAATAGAACTCAGAAGAGTTGATGTTATTTTGTTGAGGAGCGTTATATCAGTTGTTTTCAGCAATGACTTGTGCACCTCGTCAAACACTAATTTTTGCCCAAAAATATCTAGATCTGTTGACAACAAATCATTGGAACTTTGTTTCATCTGGGTGATTCTTTGATGAAAAATCTGGAACATGGGTACCTAAATTTAATGAAATGTAAAAATAAATGAAGAAGGGTACACAATATTCTTAAGCTAAAATAATATTAAGCAAAAAAGATAGAAAGACAACAATTAAATGTGATCAATTTTACTAAAAATAAGTTTTAACTACTATTGTTTTAAAATAAAATAAAAAATACCAGTTCAAGATTAGATTTCTGCAATACATTGCCATAAACTAGTTTTATCCACGGGCCTGTAATTACTTTTCCAATCAATCCTAGAGCTTGCAGCTGAAAGATGATGCCATCTTTAACGATGTCCCCAAAAAGAGCTTTACTCACAACATTTTTGTTGTGTCTGAAAGTAAATATTTCAAAATGTTAACTTGGTTTTCAATTATATTTTCAATAATCTCTATCAATAATTTGTAAAAATAAAACTCTTACTTCTGAAGAAATGACTTTAGCAGCAGAATATAGCAACTCCAGCCATGTGAAAAATTACATGTACCCTGTTTCCAACATAGCGCAAAAAGGTTCCTGGAGCAACTCCATGTTCTCTCAAGAAAGACTTGAATGTTGCTGGTTCACCTTTGAAGCTATATCTAAAAATAGTTTTTAATTTGTTTTACTTCTAGAAATAAATATATAAATAAATAAATATATATATATATATATATATATATATATATATATATATATATATATATATATATATATATATATATATATATATATATATATATACATATATATATATAATATATATTATGTGTTATATTTTTTTAGAGTACCATACATCATATTTGTTTTTTAAAAAGGTTAGCAAAACAAAAAATATATAAATTAGATATAGTTACCTAAGTTTTGAAAGGTTGTACAGAAAAGACACTACAGATCCTTCTTTTCCAGTGGCAGTTTTAATTTTATATAATATAAAAATATATATATAGTCACAGATTCTAAAGTCTAGAATAGATCAATCAACAATTAAAAGTTCTAAGACTGTCACTACTGACTAAACTAGTCACTTAAGGTTCACTGAATAAACTTATAAAGTAATAAAGTCTAAGTCACTAAGTCTAATTTTCCAATCTAGATATAGAATAATCTACATTCTAGATCTAATAACTTACAATTATAATAAGTTCACATTTTAACAGATAGAAATAGATCTAGTTCTAGAGTAATCTAGAGTCTAGACTAGTATCATGGCTCCTTAGTTTTACTTTTTTTTTAAAAACGATCTCATTATCGATAATTGGTAGTCGGCCGACAATGGCAACATGTAGATTTGTGCTTAAAAATTTTATATTGTTGACTAAACTGATTGTAATGCAATTTTAAACTAACACAGAAAAACGAATTTGCTAGGTGTATGGTTAAAAATTAGATATGTACGGTCAATAGATAAATTTTATTTAAAAAAACAAAACTTACCTTATTTCAAAGGGAAAAAACACCAAAATGGCTACGGATACACAAAAATAAAAATTTACTGATGCTTAGAGATCCTTCTTGTTGGTAAAATGAAATAAACAATGTGACTGAAAGTGGCTGATCTATCAAACAATGCTTGAAGCACTGACGTGCCAAAAAAGCATTTTGTAAAAACGGAACAGAAAATGGACGCAGATGTCGACGGTACTTCAGGATCCAATATAGCGGACTATGCGAGTCACTAGTTTAATTTGTAGAATAAACTTATCCCTACAAAATTAATTTAATAAATTACCAAAATGTAACAGGTTAAACTTTACAGACTATTTAAAGTAAAATTAGAAATTTGTTTTAAGGTACCCACCCATGATATACCTTGATACACACTATGAGCATGATTAAAAAAGTAAATAAAAAGTATAAAACGTAGAAGGAAGGCAGATTTTTACTTGAAAGACAAACAAATTAATAATTGTAATCTAAATAATGCATCCAAAGGTCTAAATCATATTTCAGAAGACCAGATAATATATAATTTTATAATAAATATAAGTAAGAGTTTTGTATCAAAGCTAGATCTTCTAGTATTATATTTACATAAATCTCTTGAAAATTTTCTGCAAATATTAAAAGAAATGATTTTTATTGTTTATGGTACAATTGAGTACTATTCTTCAGGGCCCCTTTACAAATGTTGTACATGTTAACTTGCTAATAGATAATAATCGCTTTATTTTTAGTATCAACTTGTTTTTTAATGATTTCGTATAACAAAGTGAAGAGCCCATGGATTGTAGTTTACAAAATAATGTTACTTACTGATAGACACATATAACAAGATGCCGTAAAACATATGAATTTTAAAAACAAATACATTTTGACCCCGCGCAGGCCTAATAATGTCAAATGATTTTTTTTTTCAAAACTTAAGATGCCTCCACAATTACACTGTATTATGGTGCTCCATGTATCATTGTGTCCCGTGTATCTTGGTGTCCTACTCTCTCCTAAGTGTAAAGCGATGTTTAATTGGAACATTTAAAACATGTGAAAATTTCAGAGCTATAGTAAAATGAATCTTGTTGAAAAAATGTGAGAACATAATTTAAAGTTTTGTCAAAAATATGTAAAAACAAATATTTTGTATAAAAGATTTTTGAAAAAAACTTGATTCGACTTTTTTTTAACTTTATCATGACAAAAAACAAATTTTAAACTTTTGTTTTTTGCTTACTAAATGTATAAACTATAAATTATAATATAAATAAATATAAATAGCTTATAAATTAAAAAAATTTAGGCTACATTAAAAAAAGTTCAAACCCCTTTTTTATAATGTAAAAGAAGTAAAATATTTTTATTTCTTCTTTGATGAACTTTTATTTTTTCTTTGATGAACTGTTTACGAATTTCGATTAGTTTATGATAGAAAAAAAAATGCTTTCAAATAAATATGTTACTAGGGAAAGAGGGTAAAGAATCTAAAATTACCTAACGGACTAGAATGTATCTCTAGCTTTGTGTAAAAGTATTGACTTAAGTAAAAATAAATTTCGTTCTTACTAATCTTTTGGGATTGTAAATATTTTTTAAATGATTTTATTCTAAATGATTTTAAAATAATATCATTTAAAAAAGTATTTACAATCCCAAAAGATTTTTTTAAATAATTGAGGGGAGGGTGGTGTGTGTGTGTGTGGGGGGGGGGGGGGGGGGGGAAAAAAAAAAAAGAAAAAGAAGAACCTAGAAACTTGAAATGATTTATTTCATTGAATATTAATTCTTCAAATCAAAAGAGTTATTAAAATGTAACACGTGATAGAGTAAGAATAAATTCATGAAAACTGTGTTCATCATTTAGTTAACAGTAATAATCAGGCTTTATTTAATAAAGTAATGATTAAGTCGATCATAATTTCAATTTAGGGAAAGTTTTTATTACAAAACGACTCTTCTTTAAACCAATTTTTGGTACCTCAACCAGTTGCATCTGATGAAGACACACAAATGCTTTATCTTTGGATAACCGATTACACAATTAACACAGCTGGAGAAGTTTATCATAAAGAAGGAGCTTTAACACAAGAAATTAATGGTTGGGATCCTAAGGTATTTAAGATTTTTTAAATAAAATCTTAATTAAACTTTTTTTGTTTCTTTTTTTTTTGTTTCTTTTTTTTTGTTGTTGCTTTTTTTTTTGCACAAAAAACGAAAGGTTTCACAAGTTTGTTTAGATAAACAAATAAACGTCACTTTTTGTGTAAAATTTACACCAAATTATTGCTGTGATGTATATGCACTAAATACTTGATGATTAAAAACTTTTTTCTCAGAAAAAATTGGCATAAACAAAAAACAAAAAACTCATTAAATTATTTTGACTGTACTCTATGATAAGATTCTTAAGACCTTAATTAATTTTACTTGATAAAAGATTTTTAAAAAAGCTAGTCCCTCTTAAATTTTCCTTAATAAAAACTAGCCCTCTTAAATTCTTTTTGCTAAAAGATTTAAAAAAAAAATCTAAGAGACTAGACCAATGCCGTTATGTTAAGAAATAGTCTCAAAAATAACTCACTGCAGTAGAAAGCGGGTATAAACATAATTTGTAACGTAACAATGAATAACAGATTAATACAGAGGATGTTAATCTAACATTTAAGGTTCCTGTATTTGATAACCATGTTTTTTTTTATTTTTATTTTTTTAACTTTCTTTATTTTTTTATTTTTTATTTATTTTTGTTCCATAGTATATATTTTCGTGATTACATAATAAAGATTCGTTAAGATTGAATATACATATAAATAAAAAAAATCACAAATATAAATAATAAACAAACTTCTGTAATACGAACTGTAAGAAGAACGCGGGAAACTTGCAGAAGACCAAAAGGTCTTATCATCAAGAACCGCTTTACATTGTCATACACATATATATATATATATATATATATATATATATATATATATATATATACATATAGAAAAATAAAAATATTTACAAAATTTTTACGTTTAATTGTTTCATTATAATTGTATTAAAATGTAAGATAACAATTATACAAACATATATCGTTACTTTTTCTTAATATTACCACGTTTATTGCTAACGCAATGTTTGAAATATATATTGAAGTATATTAAAAAATAAGAGTTCATATAAGAAGCTAGCAGTAAACAAATTTAGAAAAAGTCAGTAAGTAAATTTTTATACTTTAAAATACTCTTTTTAATAGTTTTTTTAAAGCCATTTAAGTTTTACAAAGTCATTAATATTTTGATTAAGTAATAAAAACTTATTCCAGATATGAGGTGCACGATAAATAATTTTAAATTGCTCAAGTTTAGTTTTGCATGAAGGCTCTAAAAGGGTACTATTTGTGCGCAACAGGTATTTATACTCTGGCTTTTGTTTATAAAGACTATAGAAAATTGAAGGAGTTTTTTGCATTTTGCTATTATACATAAGACTTAAAACATTATATATATTTAGTTCAAACAATGTTAGTAAAGACATCTGTTCAAAAAGAGGCTTTGTGTGTTCTTTTTTATCTTTAAAATCAATTACTCGTATAGCATTCTGTTTACGATAGAGAGGTTCTAGTTTGCTTTTATAGGTACTACCCCGTGCTGTATTACCGTAATTTAAATAACTTTGAACAAAGCTATAGTAGATTTGTTTGAGTAGCGGCTTTTTCAATAAGTGGCGTGATCGGTATATTATTCCGGTACTTTTAGATATTTAACTACCTAAATAGGCGATATGTTTATTCCAATTTAGATTTTCGTCAGTAAAAACACCTAAAAATGTAGTAATATTATCCCTACTTATTTCTCTATTTTCAATAAACAATTTTGGAATAGAAGATTCGAGTTCTTTTTTTTATAAGAAGGATGAAACAAAGAAAACTCCATTTACTTGAGTTAATAGAAAGTTTATTCGCCCTAAACCATCCAGAAATTTTTTCTAATTCTTGATTCATTTCTACACACAGTTCGTTTATAATTTTTCCGGAGATAAAAAAGTTGCAATTATCAGCAAACATTATAGTTGAAATTTTTTTTGATGCCCAATAGAAATCGTTAACATAGATTAAAAAGGCCCAAGTATTGAACCCTGAGGAACACCACACTTTAATATAGAAGGATTAGAGAGTATATTGTCTCTATAGTATATAGATTTCACACGTTTATCTAAATAGCTTTCTATCCATTTGTTCGTTCTACCCCTTATGCCATACATGTTAAGCTTTGATAATAATATTTTGTGGTCGACTGTATCAAAAGCCTTAGAGAGATCTATGAATACACCTAATTTAACTTCTCCGTTTGTAAAAGAGTTTTTTTATTCATCAACTAAGTAAAGGATTGCGTGTTCAGCTGATGTATTTTTTTGAAAACCGAATTGCTTGAAGTAAATAAAATTATTTTCTTTAAAAAAAGTATATACTCTATTGTGCATAATTCTCTCAAGTATCTTAGAGTATGTAGAAAGTATTGATATTGGTCTGTAATTACCTATTTCACTTGTATCTCCTGATTTAAAAATAGGTTTTACTTTCGCACTTTTCAGTTTTTCGGGAAAGATACCTTCCTTTAAGGAGTGTTTAAATATTTTAAATAAAGGAACTTTAAGCTCGTTTTGGCAGTTAATTACAATGTTGCTATTAATATCGTCGATTCCGGTTACTTTGTTTCTTTTTAGGCTTTTAAAAGCATTGTCAAATTCTAACATTGTTTGTTTTTCGTTATTCAATTCATTTTTATTACGATCTAAATATTTATCAAAAGATTTATTTACACTAGGAACTTGGGATGCAAGTTTAGATCCTATATTAACAAAGAAGTTGTTTAACTCATTTGCAATGACGTTTTCATCATCAATTGTTTTGTGGTTGATTTTTTATAGTTTTAGGAAAGCACGGTTTGTTAATTTTTAGTTTACCAACAATTTCATTTAATAACTACCATGTTTTCCTAGAATCTGTTTGACACTTTTCAAGTAGTTTATTATAATAACTAGCTTTAGCGGTTTTTTTAATTTTCTTAGAGAGACTTGTATAATTCTTGTATTCAGATTTCGTTTTATCACTTTTTTTTTAAGGTACTTTATATATAATCGTTGTTTCCGCTTAGATGATTTTTTAAGACCTTTACTCAACCAAGGTGAATTTATGTCTTTAAATTTAATTGTTTTTACTACTTTGGGGAAGTGTTTATCATAAAGAAATAAAAAAATATCTATAAACGTATTATTACATTAAATTGGTATCATTTGAGGATTCTAAATTTGATCAGTCAATATTGGCTAACTCACTTTTAAAGTTAACTTGGCTATCCAAGGAAAAATTCCGCCTTGTGATTTTTTTTTATCTATCTTAATTTTATTTGAGGTATTTATTGAAATAAATATCGGAAAGTGATCCGATATAGATGTTTTAATTACTCCTTTCTTTAAGGAGATTTCAAATAATGAATTTGTTAGTATATTATCCATTACTGTTGCCGAATTTTTTGTAATTTGCGTTGGTTTATTTATAAGAGGAATTACATCAAATCGAAATAAATTATTGCAAAAACTTTGTGTTTCTTTATTATTTTCATAATTTAGATCATTAAGATTAAAATCTCCTAGGATAAATAAATTTTTTTTTTCTTGGAAGCTTTTCAAAATAATATTTTGAAGATGATTTGAGAATATTTCTGTTGATGTTTGTGGCGATTTATAACAGCATGGTATTAAGGTATTTTTAGAGTCGTTGTTAACGATTTCAATAGAAACAAATTCCCTGTCGTAATCAGATATGCATAGGTCGATTCGTAATTCATACCGCAAACTATTTTTGATGTAAATTGCAACCTGCCTCTTTTTTTCGATTTCCTCTGCAAATGCACTCTTCATAGTTATTTAATTAAAAAAGCGCGCTTTCATTAAATCCGTCATCAGTTAACCATGTTTCGCTTAAACAAATAATATTAAAAATAAAGTTGCTTTCCTCTAAGAATATTTTAAAGCTTTCAAAATTTGCCTTAGCACTTCTAATATTAGGACAAACAAGAGAAAGGCTCTCATAAGGTTTAACATCTTTTAAATACTTATTTATTTCATCTGGAAACATGTAAGGTGTTTCCATATTCATTAATGAAAAGTCAATAAAGTTTTTGTCAAGGTCATATTTATTAAAAGTGTTTTGATCATTTATTTTAAAAAACTTAAATGTTTTCAAAAAGACTTTCGTATTCAAACGTTTTCGGATTCATTTTAAAGGGTTTCGTTATTGATATATTATCAATAAAGATATTCAAAAAATAAATAAAAATTAAATAAACCGTAAATAAAATAAGTAGAAAATTACTTTTTATTTGTCTTCCACTCGCGTACAATTAGCTTGTCATACGATATGGAAGCAAATTTTCCCGATTTTCTTTCAATTTTCATTTTTTCACGCAATTCCTTTCTTATTTTATTCGTCTCCACGCAGTAATCTTTGTTAATATATATGTTTTTTCCCTTTAACTTTGAGGCATTTCCTAAAATTTCCTCCTTATCTTTAAAGTCCAATAATTTCAGAACAATTGTTCTGTTCTCTTTTACGCCTTTTCTACCAGTTCTATGTTCTCTTTTAATTTTTATATTTTCTACACCCAAGTACTCATTAAATATTTCTTTTACTTTTTGTTCGCTTTATAGCCAGGTTTCATTATCATCTTCTTTAACTCCGTCAACTCTTAGATTGTTCCTCCTTGTTCTATCTTCAATTTCTCTTAGCTTACTGTTAATTTTTTTGAGATCAGTGTTGTTATTTTGTATTTCATTATGGTTGGATTTACTTTTTATAAAAATATCTAACGCATTTTTTAATTTTTTTTTTTCAATATGTTCCTCATGAAAATTTAGACTAACCTTTATTTCTTCAACTTTTGTTGCAAGTGTTGATACTTTTTCAGCGTTCTCTAAAATATTTTTTTCTACTTTGTCTAATCTTTCATAAAGTACTTTGTCTAATCTTTCATAAAGTACTTCATACTTATAAAGTTGCTTTCTTGTTGCTTTAGCGCAGCGTCCGTCTCTACTTAGTACTTTGTAAACAAGTCTTTTATCATTTTTTTAATTTCCACAAGTGTAACTGCCATAATACCAATAATATTTATTACCACTATTAATTTAAAAGTTTTTTGTTAATATATATAAAACACTTTTTTGTCCTAAGTTATTATATATATATATATATATATATATATATATATATATATATATATATATATATATATATATATATATATATATATATATATATATATACTTTTTCTTTTTAAATTTTCAACTTGCAAAAACACGTCCGCTCGTTACAACAACCACAAACTAAAAAAAAACTTTTTAATACAACTACGATGAAAGCTACAGAGCAAAAATAAAAAGTTATTGACTTAGTTGAAATTATCAGTTAGCAACAATCCTACAATATATATTATAAATTCATAATATTTTTATTAGCTTCAATGCAAAAGTTTATTTAAGCAATTATAAGTCGCTTTTATCTTTTTATTATTTGTATGTTGTAATAAAATTTTTGAAGTTTACTTTTTCTCTTCCAATATATTAGAAGCAATTTTTTAAAGAAATACCAAAGAGTTATAATATAACTGGAGTGAGAGAACGAAGTAAAATTACGTCATTTTTCAAGCAACAGTCTTTGTAGTAACATAATTTTTAATTAAATAACCCGTAGTTATGATAATTTAAAGTCAATTAATCACGTTCCACTTTAAAAAAAAATCTAAATAATGATATTAGTTCAAGACGTCGTATGCATTCAAAACATTGCAAGTTAAAGACGGAAGTTTAGAAAAAGCGGTAATCAATATTTAGAGTTTAGTTTATTGTTATTTTTTTGTTGTATTTTTTAAAACAACCAATAATAAATTTTTAGATAAGAATTGAATTAACTAATGTTTTGATAATGATTGGTAGTACTTTTGCCGTATTAACAAAAAGGTATTCTATGTCCCCAAAGCCGAATTTTACCTAGGCGCATGGGCGCAGCTGCGATTGGCCCCCAAAAAATGGGATCCTAGCAGGATCCCCCAATTTTTTAATCATATATGCTAATGTAGAAGTGTTATAGAGGTCCTAATGTTGGGACCTCTATACCACTATTGCAAGACCATAAAAATGTATAAAAT
This sequence comes from Hydra vulgaris, assembly GCF_038396675.1. Classification (NCBI taxonomy): domain Eukaryota; kingdom Metazoa; phylum Cnidaria; class Hydrozoa; order Anthoathecata; family Hydridae; genus Hydra; species Hydra vulgaris. The sequence continues at coordinate 69,546,377 of NC_088922.1, read as the reverse complement.
GTCTTTTTAATGCTTTTCAATACGTAAAATAATATAACTTAGCGCGGATAAGAATGTTAATCAAAACAATTAAATAATACAAAAACTAATTGTATAAAATATTATATTATAATAAATAATTATATTATATAATAAATATATTTTTATTGTTAGTTGTATGAATTCCAGTTTGCTTTTATAGTTAGTTGGTTTTAGGGATTTCAGTTTACTTTTTTTATTTATTTATTTTAGGTTAAACGTTTTTATTAGTTTTATAAAATATATATACCAATTAAAATCAAAACAAAAAACTGTATCGGACACACAAACATTAATATCGTGAGTTAAATCAACACAAAAAATCAGATAATACACACCAACATTTATATTGCGAGTTAAATCAAATTACAATGGTATGTATGTATACATATATATATTGGGGAAAGGAAATACTAAAGTTTTTCTAAAACCGGTTTTTCAAATAAACCGCAGTTTTCAATGTTTTAAAAACCGGTTTTCCGGTTTCCTAGTGTATTTTTTTATTATACATATTTCAGGGGAACAACAGCAGCAAAAATATAAATATATATAGCAACAATGTCATATACGTACATTGAATACAATTGAGCAGTAAACAAATAAGTCTTTTTAATGGTTAATTTTACGTTTCTTAAGACAATAAGCACGTAAAAAACATAAAACATTAAGTGTTTTATCATTTAACCTGGACCTTAGTTTAGTGACAAATAGACCACTTGCCGAAAACGATCTTTCAGCCTCCACACTTGTTACTCGGATTGACTTCAAAGCCGTGTGCAACAAATCTAAGTTGTTAGTTCGTTTTTTTGTTAGCTCAAATACTGCCATTTCTTTGAGCATTAGCTTGGAAGTTGATTCTATTTTTTGTTTCTTTGGTGAAACCCCTTTGACTGTCTCTCTGATGGAGAACTCGAATTCTTCTGACAAGGAAGTTAATTGTTGTACTTGTTTCTGACTAGTTTAATTATTACCTCTTTAGCGTGGAATTTTCGAAAATGTCATGAGTTGCTCCATTAATGACATCAGGATTATTCAGATATTTAACTAAGTTTACTAATATAGCATTCCTCCTCTCTGTGACTCTTTTAACAAATGAGTCAACTAGCTCTTGACTAAAGGTGTTTTCCTGGCTTTTTAGCTGCTTTAAAATGAACTTCAGAATGCCATCAGATGAGAGCAAGTTCAAACCTCTTCTGCAAAGTGAAGACTCTAATATCATAAATCGCTTGATAACTCAATTGGTGACATTTAAATACATTTCTTAAGGGTAAAAAATCTTGAAATCATATCTAGTAAGCCGTTCCAACGTGTCTTAGAGTCTAAGATTAGCAGCAACTCTTTTCCAAACTCAGACTGAACATCAGACATGCTTTTGCAACTCAGACTGAACATCAGACATGCTTTTGCAGAATTTAATAAATAGTTACTAAAACAGTCTCTAGAGCTGTTCACAAACGTTGACTAGTTGAGAAAACACGAAAGGGCAGCCCATCACACGAAATAAGCTCAACCAAAACAATATCAACAGGATCCTTTGTCTTATAAGATGAATCAATGGGTTGATGATTTTGAGTTTCCTCTAAGGAGTAACAACAGCAGCAAACGTGGTGTTGTGCTTTGTCCTCAGGTGGTTCCTCATAAAGCTTGTGATTCCTCCTTTGTACTTAATTTCTTGGTCGCAGAGCTTAAACTTGGCTAATTCAGGTTCTTTTGAGTGCAAAAAGTGCTTCCAAACTGGTGTGTTATCCTTGTGGACTTCAGAAAACAACATTTTTGTTTTTGTGAAAATTTGTTTCACTTTTTTACATCACAAATTGCAGTAAATTACTGTTAAAGTTCAAGTGGAAGCAAATTGAATGTCTTTATTTATTTTCTCGAGCAACTGCACATCTAGAAAAGTGTTTTAAAACTGCCAAATAACCAAGTAAACTTTGTACAAAAGATATACATCCAAAAACCGGTTTTGAAAATAACATATTCGGTTTTCGATTTCCTAAAATTTTACGATTTCCGGAAACCGGGAACCGGTTTTTCTTTCCCTAAAGTATAGGTTGAAATTTTGGAAATTAATAAAATGAATAAAATAAGTGGCAATAAGTATAGCAAATTAGCTATTCTCGACGTAGAAATAAAAACAAAAATATAAAAGTTAAAGATAAAATTAAAAAAATTATTTTGACTACATAAACAATATTTTTCATTTTAAAATACTTTTTTTATGAACATTTTTATACTATTTATTTACATAATTTCATTGTCTAGAGAGTTCCATAACAAGGTTGTTCTGTATGAATTATTATTTATGTACTCATGGTTAGAGACTATGAGTAGGAGTTAACTGCAGCGAAGTCGACAGAACGGAAGGGATTTTTTGATAAAAAGATGTGACATAAGTTCTGGGTTTAAAGCATTAATAGATTTAAAAACTTCGTTTATTAAAAACCTCAAGTTTCGAAGGTGGATGCTTAGTTTATTTTCTGATTTATTTTCTATAATTATAATTACGTCTCCTGAGACGTAATTATAATTATAGAAAGCTCTTTTAAATAATAAAAAGTTCCTTATTCGTGAAAAATCAAAGCATTTTTTTTTCCGCACAAACTTTTAATATGATCATCAAACTTCAAATCCTTATCAATCGTAACCCCAACCATAAATAGTTGAACTTCACAATTTTTTAAGCCAACTAAAAAGACTTTTTCGTCATATGTATACTTTTACTTTTAACATTTTAACGTAACATTTTACTTAATTGATAAAAAGGCTTAAACACTTTACATAACTTACATTATGAGCATAATTTAAATTAAAAAAATTTTCTTTAGAATTATTCCTAAGCAACACAAGGATTAAAATAGAAATTAAAAAGAAAGAAGAAATTAGAAGCGCAATTTTTTTAATAGGAGTTGAAAAGAAAAAAGAGAGAGAAGTGGTTTTAAATGGCAGTGACGAATTTAAAATTAAACACATTTTTATTAGCATAGACATGAAATGTCTATGAATAAAATGAAAGAAAGGTTTTCTGCTTACTAATCTGCAGAAAAAAAGGTTGGTAACTAGTTTTCCAACCGTGACCGTTGCTATTACCGTTGCTGTTGAAAATTATAGCTTTCAAAAATTGAAAACATTTCAAAATTTTCCTTTATCAATTTTTTATTTTGACTTGCCGCTAGAATAGTTATACTGCTAAGACTGTACTACAATTTAATAAAATTTTCGGCTTCGTTCTCTCTGCATCTAGTCTGTTATACTACCTTGGAGATTCTTTCTAGTTGCTCATTTTCTATATTTCTTTATTTTCAACTGGGCAACGGGATTTTAAATAACTAAAAATATTTTTTGAAGAAGACAAACTCTATTACTTGATGTCTATATAACCTCTATATTTCCATTTGTGACTAAGGCGGTAGCTCACATTTAGGCGGGTTTCCAAAATGCTTTTTTTTATTTAAACATTACTTTAAAGAAAAGTTAAAGGAAATTTTCACAATCGAATGTCCTCATTTGCATTAATCTGTTTTACAGATCAAAAATGAATATTTTTTTTTGTGAAATAAAAATACTCAGAGCTAATCACAATCAAGACTACGTGGAGGACTACCATTCAAGTTTTATAAGCTTCTCCTAGCCTAACACACAATTAAAGTAAAGAATTTTATATCAAATTTTTTCTTTTTTTTGGTAAAACTTACCACGGATAAGGAGTCTCACCAATATAGGATCAGTTTAACCTTATGCAAAATTTGTTGCATATTTTATAACTAGTTATATTTAGATTTTTACTATTACCCATTCCCCCTCCCTCCCCTTCATATTTTTTGAATATAATTAAGTCTGTAGTGGCCCTCTGAGTTTTGGGGAGGTGAATAACAACAATAAAAAATCCGGCAAAATTATAACCCTGGTCAACAAACCCAAAAGATTTTGGTGTGACCATGGATTCTTACTTAAATTACAATAATCATATTTCAAATATCGTCCGCGCGTCAAACATTCGAAAATATCGTGAAAAAAAAAATTTGTAATATATATATATTTTGTAAATTATCTCGCATATGTATTATGTGATTGTAGAGCACGTTGTCAGAGTCCTTCATATTTTATGGAACTGCGTGTTCTTTAGAACATTAATAAATTTTAATCTAATCTATTCTAACTGCAAAAGGTACTACAATATTATGTTTACATTTTACATTATTTATAAAACTTTAATATATTTAAATTTTTTACTTTTTTTTTTTTTTTTTTTACTTTTATTTTTATTAACATTGTACAACTTTCATATTTTAAATGTTGTTTCTCATATAATACAGATGCTTACAGGGCCAGTTAAACAACTAAGCGTACTTAGCCGCATCCTAGAGGGTAAATTTTCTAGAAGCTTGGTACATATAAAATTTACTAAAAACATTGTCAAATTTTTTTCAAATCTCTTTTGAATTAATTCTTGGAGATTTAAAAACAATAGTATCAACTTTAATAATTTTTTATTTTTTTATTTTCAATGCAGAATGAAGTTTTGTAGTCATTCATAAAATGCAAAGTTTCCATTACTCATACTTCTTCATAAGTTCAACCAATTTTATTGGTTGTGAAAATAAGTTTAACGAACTTTATTGTGAAAATTGATTTTACTGGCGTGTTAATTCAGTTCACACTAAAAAAAAAAGGTAGAAATTTCTACCTTAGGGTAGGATATGTGATATACCCTTAGTAAGGTATAATTTTCTACCTTTTAAGGTAGAAAATTATATTAAAAACAATTATTTTTCATAGAATTTTCTAACTTAAAGGTATAATTTTCTACCTTATAAGGTAGAAAATTATACTTTACTAAGGGTATATCTCATATCCTTCCTTAACTAGAAATTTCTACCTTTAATTTTTAGTGTGTAATAGTAAGAAATTGATTTTAACTAAATATTCTAAGATAGCAATTACGAAGTAAAATAATAATAAATTTGATCGATTTATATTGTGTTTTATATTAAAGTATAATTTTTATATTTATGGAAAAAAAAGTTTTAAAATTTAACATTAACACTTTTATAAACAAAGTTAGGGTTAGGGTTGAGGGTTAGGGTTAGTGTTAGGGTAAAATAATATTTAATCTTAAAGATCTTAAAGATTCACGAAGTGATTATTTTTATGATTTTAAGCAGTTTACTTTGTTATTTCAATCCTCGATGGAAAAGATAAAAATATGTCTAGTGCGCAATATTGTAAACGACGGACTGCAAATGAAGAATACGTAACAAAACAGGCTGGCTCTTTGTTAAATTATCTATTTACACCGCAAAGAAATAAAAATTGTGCTGATGAGTTAAACAATCAAGTTAAAGCAAACAGGAAAGCCGATGAGATGACACTATCAGAAGAGTTTGAATTACACGTATTACACGTTACATATCAAGAATCTGAAGGGTGTGAAATAAATAAATTCTCTGGTTTATATCTTAATTATGGTGATCTGGCTACTTTGGTCGTATTTGATAATTCAACTAAAAATTTTAGATCTCCGTAATGACGTATTGGTTGAGATCAACATGACTAGTAAGCAGCTGCAGGCAAGAAAGTTAGGTATGCATCTCGTAAATCGCAGAAATGAAATAGAAAAAAAAATACTTGTTGGTGCAGTTTAAACTTTGGTCAGTTTAGAGATACCAGCACTTTTCAAACCCTATCGAATAAACAGTTTACATATGAATGGGATGATGAACCTAATCAAGATCCAAAATAAAAATTCAAAATAAACTTTTACTTTGCTATTCTTAATACAGAAATACAATCGTTTGAAGAAAGTTTTACTCTTATGCAAACAATAACTTCGTTGTTTGAATATCTCTACGATGTTCACAGCGAATTAGGGAATGTAAGTAGCAAGGAAGTCATGGAACATTGTTTAAATCTTTAGAATGCTTTGCAACATGGACACTCCAAAGGTATCAATGCAGTTGTTCTATGTAGTGAACTGAAAATTATTTTAAGACGAGTTGGATATGAATATACACTTATATATGGTTATACACGTATATATTCTTTTAAATGTAAATAATTAATGTAATAACATAACTTTAGCATTTCTTTTTGAAAAGCAGTATATGGTGGGAGAGGGGTGCAGTGCTACAGGTTTGCTTAGGGTGCCAAATACTCTGGCGCTGGTCCTTAATGTTTAGAAGCGTTTCTATTGGCGCTCGGTGAAAAAGCTTATTTAAACCTTCTTTTTGCTAATTTTTAAATTTAAAAATGTAAAATAATATAAGATTAAAAAAATATATTAAAAGTTTTGTAATTTTGTACATTATACACATTTTTAAACTGTAAATTAAACTGAGCTAAACTAATTTCTAGTATCTAACAAATTTGTTTTCATAACACATTGATTTTCGTAATTCTCAATTTGTCATTACATTAGAGTTTCCTACAAATATAAAACTGTTTGAAAAATTGGTAGATCACTTTTAAACAAAAAGCTGAGTCAAGCTCATAGTTTACCTTCAACATCAAGTTCACTTAACCAACTCAAATTACATGACTTTTATCTGACATATTTTAACTTTTTTAACGTTTTATAGAAAATAATATCAAATGAAATTAAATAATTAGGCCAAAATAAATACTAGTCAATTCAATTTCTTAAAAGTTTATTGGCAATTTTTTTTGGTGTTATTTTCTCTCAACACACATGTCAGTTCTTACACTTGTTGCACATAAATACATATAATGTAGTAGAATCTCTTTTTATTACACGGATTTTAAACCTTATATTTTTTTACATTTACTTTAGAATACTTTTTTTTTTTTAATTTTTACGAGCTTTTTCTCGGTTTTTTGCGAATAAATGGAAATAGTAGTTAAAAGCATAATGTTTTTGATTAAATTTTTTTAGACTCCTAAAGATCTTCAAAATTTTCTGCAGACATCAACATTTTCTTTGTTTTTTCCAGGTGTAAGTTAAGCATATTTTGCATATTTTCTCTCTATCTCTTTCTCACACACACGCACACTCTCTTATAAATATATGTATGTATGTATATATATATATATATATATATATATAAATATATATATATATATATATATATATATATATATATATATATATATATATATATTGATTTTATTGTTAGCTGTTAAAGTATGCTGGCAAAAAGATGGCCCTCTTTATCAGATCGTATAAACCACCTCAGGTTTTAATAGAAAAAGATGATTTTAAAATAAATTTGTACGCAGAAGGTATGTTCAAAGTGCGAGATAACGATTTGACCATAGATGCGTTTTTAGTCAAGTTTGTAAGTGCTATTTATTTTTTTAAATTAGTGCATATAATGAAATTAAAAAATATTTACATTATAAAATAATTATACTTCGTGGTTTTTATAAATAATTATAATATTTTTTTATAGGACATTAAGGCGGTTGCAGAAATATTTGTCTCAAACAATAAAATCACAGCTAAAATTTCAGCCTTTGAGTATGGTTTTTTTTTTAAAAAAAGAGAGACCCGTTTCCTATAATTTTTATCTCAGAGAATATTTTTATTTAGTTACGATGCTGTGGTCGTTCGTTCCTATGTTGGAAGTGCATTGGTAATACATTATTTATTTATTTTTTATTATTACACACATTATTTAGTTTATTGAAATTTTGTACTTAGAAATTAATGTTAAAATGTCCTTCTCATTAAAAAGTAAAATTTTCTCACTTATTACTCTTTTCAATGGTATTACAGATAAAAGTTGTTTTATCCAATAGATTTGCAGATAGCTGTAACTAATATTGTATATTATGTAAGTAACATTACAAGATATGAATAATTAAAAGTATTTTCAACTAATCATTAGTGCCAGTTTTATTGTCAGTCAATAATGCGAATGATTGGTCAAAATAATAGCATGTTGATTTCCCAGTGTGTACCCGATGCCAATGTTTTGACTTCGAAACAACGTCGCTATTATGGCGTGACAATATAACAATGACGTTTGAACAAATCAAAATAAATTTTTTATTAGAGTGACTTCTTACCAAACATAACTATATAAAAAAAAAAAAGTCAACATGCCAGAGTAGCATAGTGGTAGCTCAGAATGACGAGGTGTGAGCAATTCAAGATTCGAGTTTCGTTTGCCAAAAATTTTTCTCTTGAAATAATAAATGTGTTGGATTTACATTAGAGCCCCGACGTCGCTATTAGTCTTTTTTTTTCGACGTATAAAAGCAATTTCACTTCCAATGTCAAACTGACGTCAGCTCCAATGTATTTTCGACGTAAATACATAAGAGCCAACGTCGTTACGACCTTATTTTGTCTACTGGGTTAATCCTAATAATTTTACATTGGCTGGACAAGCGGGGACTTGGGGGTTCTTCTTTTTTGTTTGATTTGCCCCTGAACTAAATATATTTATAAATAATTTTCAAGTATCTCAAAAAACATGTTCGTGATAATAACGATAAAATGCCACAAACAATTGTAAGCACTCTGCTTTTACGTCATCCAAAAATTGTAAAAAGAATTGCAATCGCTCTGACGTTACCTGAAGGGTTATTATCTGTTAAATATGTCCAAGACATATTTTCTGCCGACAAAATATTTTCTTTCAACGTATTTTGATCTAATTTTATGTACGAATTATTTTCTGCTGAGATAAAATGTCTCACATACTTTATATTGACATATTTTGACATAATTTTATAACTGAACTGTTTTCTGCTGACATAAAATATGTCCCACATATTTTCTATCGACATAATTTCATGTCTAAAGTATTTTCTGCTAACATAACATACGTCTGACATATGTTATGTTAACAGAAAACAATTTAGACATTTTATGTTTTTGAAATAAAAATCAAACTAATAATTTATTTCCGCATTTCAAAATAATTTGATTAATAAAATTAAAATATGTTAACAATTAAAATTAAAATTAAAATATGTTAATAAATTAGTTTGATTTGTTCTTCAAGAATAAACAGCAACAAATATTTAAGACATACAATTATGTAAAAATATGTTAATAGAAAATATGTTTGACATATTTTATATCAGCAGAAAATAATTCAGACAAAAAATTATGTCAAAATACGTCGATTGCAACTTTGAAACGATTATAAAAGTAAATAAAAATTGTTTCATAAACACATAATATGGTTTCAAATTTTTTTAAAGTTAATTTGAATTGACACTTCTTGTTTCCTTGTTTTAAAGATTAATTCAGACTGCTATTTTTATTTTTGAACAAGGCTGCAATTAATAATAATTTTAGTTAAGAACTAGAAAGTAAATAAATTACTAAGGAATTACTAGAAAGTAAATGAATTACTAAGGAATTACTAGTAAGTAAATGAAGCGTGTTGAAGAAAAAGATTACTTATTAAAAGATTATACTTTTTTTATTTTCAAGTCAAAAACGTTTAAAAGACATTTAAAAAACATTTGTAAATTGTTTGTATTATAAATAATAAATAAATACAAAATGTGCTATAGACTGCTTATTATTAGCAAAAGTTTAATATTTTAGCTGACCCATGATCCGACCAAACATTTATCTGGCAATAAACACAAGAAATTTATATGCTTTTTTCTTTCATCAATAAAAACTATTTAAAAAACTATGTTCTTCCATCAATACAACGTTAATGCTGGTGCTAACTATTGTGGATTGTTAATTGATAATTTATGATAGTGATCGACCGAAACCGAAATTTGAGCCGAAACTGAAAGTACCGATGTTTCGATTCAGTGAAGCCGTAGCCGCAACCAAAACCGAAATTTCGGCCGAAATTTGAGAAAGAATGTTAAAAATACCTGAACCTTTTATCATCACCAACTTAAAGCAAAAAAAACTATTTTACATATATCTAAGCAATCACCGTGTAACATAATTTAATAAAAACTATAATATGTCAAGACATTTCAATAATTAAAGTTAATAATTAAAATATTTTCTCTGCAGAATAAAATTTTTTCCATGTTTTCTGGCAAAGGTCTGTTTCTTGCAGTTGAAAGAATGTCTTGAACAGTTGAATCTGGAATAAGTAATATCTTTGCTACTTTTGCCAAACCAAACTTTGCTTTTAATGTTGTTTTCTAATATATCTAATATATGTAGATCTATAAAACTTCAAACTTTCTTCGGAGTTTGAATCAATTTTTGAGATACTGCCAACCCAGCCAGGCATTGTAAATTGCAACATTTCAATCCTCTGCAGTTTTGATTTGATGTCAAATAAGGGTATTATTCTTTTTTTAATTGTAATAGGCTCAAGTTAATCTGAAGTTGGTATATTTTCAGGACTGTCGAAAGTAGTGAGTATTGCTTTTTCAGTTAGGAGATTTTTTAGAGTAAGCTGTAGGTGTCGAGTTCTTAAATGTGATGAAAGTCCGCTAAGTGATTTAAGTTTTGGATTGTGCGATCCACGAGATATTTTCGAATTGCAGATATTGCAAGTTGCGTATTTGGAATCACTATCTGTTACGGTAAAATGATTCCACAAATATAAAGAAACTAAGAAACTTTTGATGAAACTCGTTGTATTAATTGAGAGAAAACTACAAGGTAAACTGGCAAACAAGCAAAACTGACGAACGTGTCAAACAGACAAACGGATCGAAAAGGAAACCCCCTTTGTGTTCAACAAAGAAAGAAGGACGCAGTACGTTGAACTTAGAACAAGGTTCGTAGAACGAAGATCAAAGAACGGAGGTCGTAGAAGGTAGAACAAATCAACGTAGAACGTAGAACAAAATCGTTAAACAAAGATCGTAGAACGTAGAACGAAAGTTATAAAACTTATACATAGAATTAAGATTATGGAATGTAGAACGCTAATTTTTGAACAAAGAAGATTGCACGGTAAAATGGTAAAAATCGGAATAAATAGACCGGAAAACAGAAGGGCTCTTGCCACAACATATTTGAGAACGGTGCATGTTTGAATTGAGGTTTTGTGTGATCCTTAAGGATCAAGGAAGAGTATAGTTTTTTGTGAAAAGCTCTTAGTACTTTAGCATTTACAAAGAACGCTACTAGCAGCACTTGCTTGAATTCATTTTCACCTAGCTTAAACTGTTGAATGCGTCATAAACCAAACAAGCAGTTTCTTAAGAGTTGGAAAAAGTATATTCAGTTTTTCGTTCTACATTTCAGCAATCACTTTTATTTTCGTAAGAAAACTTGTCTCTACAAACTGTACCTACAATTTATATTAATTTATAAACCTCGAAACTATTAATAGTAATTATCAATTAAATCAATCAATCAATCAATCAATCAATCATATATATTCTGAAAATAAATTTTCACGGCTATTTACAAATAGTATTGAAATACTAATCTCAAGTAAATACCTTAAAAAATAGTTTATTTATATATAATTAATCTTGTTAATAATAATAATGATAACAATATTAATAATAATAATAATGATAACAATATTAATATTAGTAGTAATAGTTAAAAGTAGTTAATAATAGTAATGTAAATATTTATAGAAATAACAATAAGCAATAGTAATTGACAACAAAATATATAATAAAAATTAAAAAAAAAAAATAATAAAAAAAAAATAAAAAAAAAAATACTAAAGACAACAAAAATTGATAATAGAAATTATAAACACTAACTATATTTCTTTAATAAAAAGTAGAATAATCTAGTTTTAAAGGTTGAGAATGAATTGAGAGCTTTTAGTTCATAAGGAAGGTTGTTCCAAGTTTTAATGCTTTGATACTTTATAGATTTATGTCCGTATTTATGAGAGCAATGTTTAGAGACAGACAGGTTTAAATTACTATTGGAACGAAGGTGATAACGAGAGTTGGCACTTTTGGAAAAGAAATTGATGAAAGTTAAAGGTAGGTTATTGTGTTGGTGGTTCCAGACAAATTGGCAGTTTGAAAATTGAATATAGTCACATAGTTTTAATACTTTAGAAGTTAGATAGAGCACATTAGAATTAAATTTAATATTCTGAAAATAAATAATTTTTAAAGCCTTGTTTTGGAGGTGGGATAACCTAATAAGAGCTTGTTGATGGGACTGCCCCCAAATTTGGCATGCATATATAAGATGTGAGCCGAAAATAGCATGGTATATGTTCAAAAGTGTTTCAAGACTAACATAATGGCGAACTTTGGCCAACATACCATTAGATCTACTTAGTTTCATTGCTAAGTCTTCACAGTGGGATAAAAAGGAAAGATTTGAATTAATTTTTATACCAAGATATTTAATTGAGTTAACAGGTTCAATTTTTTTGCCACTTAATCTAAAGTTCATATGTTTATAGATTTTTGTTTTATTTGATTTAAAGATAATAAGTTCAGTTTTGTTAGAGTTTAGAAAAAGTTTGTTGGAGCGAAGCCACTGAACTAGATTGGCAAGATCATGGTTAATGTGTTTGTTAATTTTTTTTAAGGATTTATTAATTAGCATAAGGTTAGTGTCATCAGCAAAGTGGTAAACAGTAGCAAACTTAATGGACGTATGAAGATCATTAATATAAAGAAGGAAAAGCAGTGGTCCCAATACTGAACCCTGTGGAACACCATTAGAACATTTTACAAGGGTAGATTTTGAGTCATTAATAGCAACAAATTGTGTTCTATTGTTTAAGTACGAAATAAACCATTTAAGGGGTACGCCTCTGATCCCATAATATTCTAATTTTTTTAACAAAATTGAATGATCTACTGTATCGAACGCTTTCTGTAAATCGACAAATACACCGCATGCAAAATATTTGTCATCGATTGCTTTTCTAATCAGTTCAGTCATTTCAATGAGAGCATGAGTTGTGGAGTGATTGGCACGAAATCCATACTGATGGGTGTAAAAACATTTAAATTTTTCAAGAAAAGCATAAAGCCTAATATGCATTGCCTTCTCAAATAGTTTACCTATATTAGAAAGCAAGGAGATGGGTCGATAATTTATGAAATCTAGTAAAGAGCCTTTTTTAAATATTGGAATAACTTTGGCAACTTTAAAAATATCTGGGAAAATACCACTTTTAAATGAGTTATTTATAACAGTACAGAGAGGCTTTGAAATAATGTGTGGGACTAGTTTAAGGAGGAATGTAGGTACGCTATTAGGACCAAGACTTTTTTCAGTTTTGAGCTTGTTTGTAATGAGACCAGATATTTCATTTTCAGTAACAGGATTAATAAAAAACGATTTAGCATTTGGAATGTTAAGAAAGTCACTAAATACGCGTTTTGGGGGTATGGCTTTGCTAAGTAGTTTGTTATGTATAGTGCTAAAAAAATTGTTAAATATATTAGATACGGCAGTGTGATCAGTGATAAGATTTTCGTTCAATTTAAGTTTAAAAGATGTATTGTGTGTAGAAGGTCTAATATTAATGATTTCTTTTATTCCCTTCCAGGTGTTTTTAACACTATTCAGATTATTATTAAAATACGTAATATAGTATGTTTTTTTGCTAAATTTTAATAAATTGGAAATTTTGTTTCTATAAAATTTAAATTTTGTAAATAATTCATTTTTCTTATAAATATTTTTTGATTTTATAAACTTTTTATAAAGTTTGTTTTTAACTGAGATAGATTTAAGTATTCCATACGTTATCCAAGGTTTTGATTTTAGTTTAATTTGTTGGTTGGTTAGTATTTTGTAAGGAGCATGTCGGTCTAAGATTTCATCAAATGTTTTTAAAATAAAAACCATAGACTTATTAACATCATCATCTTTTTTAATAGAGAGTTCCCAATTGATATTAGAAATTTCTTCAATAAATAAACTTTTATTAAATTTTTTGAAGCATCGTCTGTAAGTTTTTACTTTTTTGGGGTGTTTGGGTATGCCAGGAATGCAAATAAATTGTGCCATGTGGTCTGAAATTGAAATCGTAAGGTTACCTAAGTATTGATCTGTTGAATGAAAGTTTGTGAATATGTTGTCAATCAGCGTTTTAGATGTAGCCGTTATGCGTGATGGTAAAATTATAGAAGGGCTTAGTGAGTAAGAAGTTAAAGAATCAAGATATCTAGAAACAGGGTTAGATTCATTGTGACTTAATAGATCCATATTAAAATCACCCATTAAAAAGATCTTTTTTTTTTCGTTACTTAGCTTTTCAAGTAGAGGAGTTAAGTGGGAAGAAGTAAACTCATGTTGATTCATTGAGGGATGACGATAAATGCAGCCAATTATTATGTTTGATTCACAAGGTTTTTCGATTTCAACAAAAATAGACTCTAAATATTTAGATGAGTAAATCATAAGATCATTGCGAACTACGTAGTTTAAATTTGAGCGTAAGTATAAAAGTGCTCCGCCTTTTTTAGCCTCAGTCTTAAAAAGCCACTTAAACTACAATCAACTTGACAAAGAATGTTGTAGCATTTTACATATTATACACAATACACATATAATAATACACAATCCCTCAATCATACATTAAACAATATAAGACAAATATCTTTGTTAATATAATACAAAAAGTTTTCTTTTACGATATCGTGTTTTACTTAAAGAAAAATTAAAGTTAAAAAGAATCATTCTCATAAATAAGGAAATTGATTTGGCTTATCCTTCTTATACCAAAAAAAGTTCAACAATTTTACAATATAAAAAAAAATATAAAAAAATACAATATAAAAATAAAACAAATACCATAAGTTATTCTTATATTATTATTACTTAAAAAGTTATGCAACTTTTAAACTACAAAATTTGTGACTTCTTTTGCATGACGTTTTTCAATACTTGAAGTTTTTAAGAATCACATCAACGTTTCCATCTCGTCCGTTCTTTTACAGCCTTGCATTAACATTTAATAATATCAAAATAGTAATATGAAATTAATAATGATAAACAAGAACGTAATAATTGGAAAACTCTGTAATGATTTGGAATTGTAATCTCTATGACACGACCCATCAATGACATAATATATCTGAGACTACTTTTTTGAAAAAGTTTTATTTAATGGTAATACAAAGGTAATACAAAGGTTTTACAAAAAAATAAATTAATAATCAATTTTTTGACTAAAAACGTTATAAAGTTAACTTTTTGGTGGGAGGCATATTTTTTTGTGTGATCAACTCTCACTATAAAAAATTATGCACACTAATAGGGTAATATAATATATATATATATATATATATATATATATATATATATATATATATATATATATATATATATAATTTTTGAATCAAATTATCTTTAAAAACAAAAATCTCAAAAAAATTTTGGTACTATTGTTAAGCTGTGATTTCAACTTTTTTAATAAACTAGTAAAATTGGTTGAACGATGGAATAACATACACCTCAAACTATTTAGTCGGCATTATACGTCAGATCTTTTTTCCTTAACCGTTTTTTATTGATTATCGATATCACGCTATCAGATGTTGAAGTGTCTAACTTGGTTGTTAAGGACCATGAACCAAGCACGGTTGAACTGATGTATGTTGTTAGATACAACAAAACAACTGATCATTGATGTATCTAATGACTTTTGAAGCCAAAGTGATTGATTTTGTACCCAAATAGATGACTTTTGTAGCCAAAGTGAAGACAGAGCAAAATGTATTTAGACAATTTTAACTTTCTTGAATTAAGTTTTGTGTTTTAATAAGTTGCAATATTATAAAAATTCTGGGAATGAGATTAAAAAACACAGTGAGAAAGTTAAAAAAAAGGTGCGAGAGAGATTAAAAAATTCCGTGAAAGATATTTAAGGTTAATTAATTACAGTTAAATTATGAAATAATTATTATTAAGCAGTTATAATTATTTATTTTCATTTAGATACCACTGGATTCTTTTTTAATAAAGAAACTAGTTGATGCTACAATCATCAAAAATGCAAACTGTAAGTTATTTAATAGCAGTTTTGTTTAACATTATAAATAGCAAAAATGAAAATTAATAAATGACATTATTAATAATGTCATACAATAATAAATTACTTTTTTTATTTTAACGGTCTCTTTTTTGTTTAAGCTTTTCTAGATAAAGGCTTTTCACTTCCACCAATCAGAGGCAACGAAATAGCAAATCTTAACATTAAGTTACTAAAGGTATATTAAAGCTTTTTTTTTTTTTTTTAAAAAAAAAAAGTTCTACTTTAGTGAAGATTAACTTTTTGTTGTAACAAAGCTGAACAGAGCAATATATATATATATATATATATATATATATATATATATATATATATATATATATATATATATATATATATATATATATATATATATATATATATATATATATATATATATATATATATATTAATATGATTTAAATGTTGACATCTTGTACGAGAGTATATATGTATATATATAAACTAATTTAAAACATCAGATAATACGAATTCT